>NW_027396019.1:0-22914 GCF_047715735.1 Aspergillus multicolor
AATTAATAATAAGTGTATTTAAAAATATAAATAAATAAAAATACTTTTTATAATAGCTCTGAAAGTAAATTAATATATAAGAGCTAAAATAATCTTTACTATAATAAAAGTTATAACTTTTTCTATTTATTTTATATGTAATCTTAATTTAAAGTAAACTATTATCATTAGTTAATAATAATTATATATTTATTGTTATATAGAATTATGTAATCTACTTTTTGTTATTATGAATACTTAATTAAATTATATTTTTGTAATAAATTAGTTAATGCTACTAATTCAAGCTAAATTATTGGTTTTTACTTAATTTATTTTACAAAATAAATAATATAAAAATATATGTTATAAATAAGCTTATTAAAACTTATAGCTATATCTTTAAAAGTTTTCAAAAATAAATATCATATTTAAATATTTAGTAATCAAAATTATTTATAGATAATAATCAATAGTAAGCTTTAAATAAAAAAAACCAGTAAAATAATATTTTATAAAAAAACTTATCATCATCAATAAATTTATTATGTTACTAGCTAAATGCCTTAAATAATTTAAATAAGTAAATAAAAATATTACAATTATTTTATAAAGTATATAAATAAAGATTATCATAAAACCTAGGTAGTATTAATATAGAAAAAACTATTTAAAAGTTTATAATATCATTAAGAATAATTAAGAAATTAATAAAATCTACATAAAGTCATATGAATTATATAGAATATATTAAATATATTAATTTATTAAGTATTATAATCCTTTATTATTAAATATATAATAAATACAAAAAAACTTTTATTATTCATTTAAAAGGCTAGTAAGTTACTAAACCGTATAGAAATTATCTAAAATTAATATTTAATTACCTAAGAAAATAACTCCTAGCTTTTTTTGTACTTAGGAAGTTACATTATAGTCTTTAAAAATATTATAAATATTAGAAAAGAACCCTAAATAAATTTTAAAATATTAATAATATATAGTAATAAAAGCTTATATCAAAAAAAAAATTTCAAGTTACTTAAAGCCTTTATTATTAATTTTAAATCTTTCAAATAACCTAAACTTATTATTTAATTATTTGAGTAGCTTAAAACTTCCCTTATTTAACTTTTAGCTAGAATTGATCAATAAAATAAAAGCTTTATATATATTAAGCCCTTAACTCCTTTTTTAAGCCTTTTCTATTATATAATAACCCTTGCCTAGCTTATAAAAAAAATTCCTATAAAAAAGTTATAGAATATAAATTATAATTTGAAAAATAAATAATAAGGCAAGCCCTAGCCCTAGCCTTAAGTTGATAACTAAAATTAATAAATAATTAAAATAAAATAATATCCTAGGCTAGGTCCTAGTGGCTAAAAAATATAAAAATAATAATAAGTAATAAGGCTATGCTAAGGCTTAGAAAATAAAAAATAAATATATATAAAATTTAAGTAGTTAACTTGGATATAAACAAGTAAAAAATATCAAAAATTAATATAGAAATAACTTCGTACTGGAAGCCCTTAAGATTATCAAAAAAATATCTTTATTATTTAAAATAAAACTTATAATAATTCTATTCTTAACCTAGATATATTAAAAGGTATTAACTACCTAGTTTAAACAAATTCGTTATAAAATAAGAGCTTAAAAGAATTAAATTATTCAATATTAAGGCCCTTTTTAAAGGTGCTTTAAATATTATTAATATAAATAATTTTAATAAATATATAGAGATTCAATAAGGTATAGCTAATATACTATAATAGATTATAAGAGTAAACTTTTTATTGTAAAATAAGACTAAATAAAATAGAATATATTAATTATAACCAAAATTATTAAGCAAGCACCTTATTTTATTTTAAATTTAAAGATATACATAAAGTATTTATAATTATAAAGTTAAAAAGATAATATAACTTTTTTTATTATAAAGTACTTTTTTACCCTAAATATAAAAGTTTTCAAAAACTCCTATAACTTGATTACACACCTTTATTAGTTATAAGGCTGTAAGAACTAGGTTTTAAAAATTGTAATTATGCAAAGGGGGGGGGGTATTTATAAGGCTTATTGTAATATAAAAAATTTCATAAATAGCTTAGCTATATTTATAAATCAATTATAAATGTAAAGATAAGTTAGCCTGGGCTTATTGGATTAATAGAAAAAATATATTTTTTATAAAGGCTAGGACTCCTAAACTTAAGTATTAATTTATAAGTTTTACCTTTTTTTGAAGAAAATTACCTATTATAAAATATCCTTTTTTTATTTAAGCGCATTATACCCTTTCATATTATTCATAAACCACCCTATAGGCTAGGAACCTTATAATACTTCAAAATATAATAGTCTTATTACTTATTTTGAATATTAATAGAATATATAATATTTTATATTCGTGATTATTATATAACTTATATAGATACTAAGGATTTACAGTAATTATTAATTAGATAACTAGCTTTTTTTAAATCAAAAAAAAAAAAGCTAGTGAGTACTGGTATTTTTCTAAGGATTATTACTTATATTAATTTTATACCTTTTTTATAATATAGAAACAACTAAAAACTTACTAAAAGGATACTGGATATTTTAATATTAAAATATATAAAAAATAAAAGGGATAATTATAATCACTTTAAGGCTTTATATAATAAAGTAAGTTATAAATCTAGGTAATAATATAATACTAAAAAAGCTAATGTTTATAAATTGTTAACTTATAAAAAAGGTTAGCTAACTTAATATTTTTAAAAATATTAAATAATATTAAAATATAACCTTTGTTTATAAGCTCTATATAAGTACTAAAATCTAAAAATAAAAAAATATTGATTAAAAGTAAGCCCCCCACCTTTAATTTAATAACAAAAAACCTTAAAATTACTTAATATAATCTAAATAAAAAGCTAAAATTTAAATATTTATTATTTATATATTAGGATATAGCTTAGTACTTTATTATGATAATAACTTATAATTTATATAAATATTTATATTATATATTATAAATTAAGTTTAATATTATACCCTAGTTTACCTTATTAATATAGGATATAAAGTTTAGTTTTTGATTAAAAAATTTTATTATTAAAATACTAGGATTTTTACCTTGCTTAATAACTACTTAATCTTAATATAATAGAACAAAATAATAATAATAAATATATATATATAATTATTTTAAGTTATATATAACTTAAAATCATAATAATCTTATTTTAAGACTTTAAAAATACTTGATAAAAAATATATTATATTTTTATTATAATTACTAACCTTTTACTATCCTTTTATTTTATACCTAGAAAAGAAAAGTTAATTATATATTTAAAGGCTTTTTTAAAATAATAATATAAAGTAACCTTAGAATTATAACCTTCAAAAGTATATATATATATAAATCTTAAAAAATAAATTAAATTTATTTTATATTTAATATTTTTGAATTAGGACCTTACCTAAGTAATAACTACCTCTTATATAAATAGTATTATTTATTATAAATTTAATGATTGTTTTTATAAAATTAACTTCAATATTATAATACTCAAAAAATCAAAAGCGCTAAAGTAAAATTAAAGAATTATTAATTTAACTTAAATTTATATTAAAATAAAATACCTTAAGATCTCCTTTTAACTAAATGTGAAAAAATAATTATATATAATAATCATAAAAATAAATTTTAATAATTATAAACTTAATAATCTCACTAGGAAAAAATAATAAATCAAAGAACTAAATAGAATGATAAAATAATAAAATAAAAAATAAAGAAATTATATAGAATAAAAAGGGCCTAAAAAGCTTAAATAAATAATATTTTTAAAAAGTAAATAAAGGAAAAAAGTTAACTATCTATAATGTAAAAATCAGGTTATAAAATATTGATTATATGAATCAAAAAACAACCCTTTTATAATATGTTATTTAAATATATTAAAAAATATATTTATTTTTTATCATAAGTATTAAAAGTTCCTAATCTAAAAATAAACATAAATCATAACTAGCTTCAAAAAATATAAAAGTTAATAATCAATTTTATTCTAAGCAGCCTATAACTAGTAACTTATTACTTTTAAAATTACCAAAAATAAATATAATAAGCAGATATCATAATAAAAGTTATTTAATTTATTATATATAAAATAATATTATAAAAGGCATTTAACCCCCAATATTATTTTAAATAAATTTTTAAAATATTTAATAAGCACCTTTAAATATTTAAGACAAGTTAATTAAAACTTATAATATATTCTTAAGCCTTTTTAGATAACTTATATTATAATACTTAAAAACGCATGTAAGAAATTTTATAGTAATATTAAAATATAAAAACAAAAACCTATTATATTATTAACTCATTAGGTAAAATTCTGTAAGTATATATAACTAAATATTTATAAAAAAATCAAGAATTAAAAACATTGCTAAAATATTAAATGAAAATAACTCTCAGCCTTTTAACGTTTATTATAAATAGCTTAAGAAGTAAAATATATATTTTTTTTCTATGTTTAAATATATTAAGGGCCTTTTATATTATAAATTTATTTAGAACTTAAAAATTAAAAGCGCTAGTTAAATAAATAAATAAAATAATAATCTCATTTAATAATGAAAAAACTTAACATTATTTTTAATAAAGATAAATATTATATGAGGTTTACTTTTATTATTTATTTATTTATTTATAATCTAAAGCTAGTAAAAATAAGTAATAATAAGTTATAAAATATTAATATAAACTTAATAAATAATAAAAATATAATTATATAAAAGCTTAATATAAGATTAATATATAATATAAGGTCCTTAGCCTATAGGATGTTTTATAAATAATAATGAAAAAGGGTATAATATACCTGAGGAAGGATTAGTTTTATTATAGGTAGTTTTAAAAATCTTATAAAAATATAAATTAATATTAAACTCCAGGAGTCCAATAATTTACAGGGAAATAATATTCTTTATATTAAATAAGCTAGCTAAAGGTTAACTTAGTTCTTATTTACAGGTATTTTATAAATATAGCTAGGGTTTTATAAAGAATATAAGTATATATATAATAGGTCTTATAATTATCCTCCCTTTTTAAGTCTTAGTTTCTTAAAACTAGATTTTATAGCCCTTATAACTAGTAAGAACTAAAAATAATACTAAATAATATTCTAAAAAAAAAAACCTTTATAAAAGTTAAAAAAACCCTATACTTAAAAAGTAAAAATATTTTATAATAAAAAAATATATTCTTTATTCACTTTTATTAATATAAGTCCCCTTAGCATGTTTTAAGGTTTTCTTTTATATATTAAGACTCTGTAAATACTCCTTTTTATATTAGGTATTTATTATACACCGCAAGTATTTTTTTTAAAAAATTATCAAAATACTCCGCGAGCATGTACTAGTATACTTTTTACTTACAACCCCGTTTTAATAATCTATTATCTATTATATATTAGCAAGCCCTTTTTTAAAGCTTATTAATCTTCCAAAGCTTTTAGTTTATATAAGGCAAGACCTTTAACCTTAATACTTTGCAAGATTCTTATTTTATATATGACCAACCCCTGCGGAAGCCTCCGGGATCACGTTATATATATAATCCCGACAACCACCCGGCTAACTTTTATGCTTAAAGCTATTTAGAACGCAATAACTTAATAAATATTTAAGATATTATAATAAAAATATATATGAATAAAAGCTTTATTTTTTTACTATTAATTAAATCTTCATAATTTTTTTTTAAGATAGTTCCTTGGTCCTGGCAAGCTATTAAAATTTAAGGAAGGATTTTCTTGTATTTAGCCTTTTACTGTTTTTTATTACTCTTAACCCTATTATACTTTATTATATTAATAGTTTAACCAGATACTATAATATTATAATATATATACTTTTTAAAGGCCCTTTTTACTTTACTTTACCCCTAGCTAGCTTAGTATAGCACCTTACCTTTTTTTAGTTTATATATATATAAGAAGTTATATTACTTTATTAACCACCTTTTTAAGGCCCTTGTAGAAATACTAAAGTTAAGATTATATAAATAAACTAGCTTTTTTTAACACCTAAAATTACTTTATAATTTTTAGTATACTACCTATTAATATAATTTTATACTTACTAAAGGTAAAAAAAGTTACTAGCCACGCTAGCTTTAATACATAATTAAAAATAATACTTAATTTAAATAAAACTATGTTTATATCCCTAAAATTATTCTTAATTATTTATTTCTTAAGAGTTCTAGTGCGAAAAAAAAAGGATATAAAAAATTAAATTTGATTAAAGCAGGTATCACCCAAGTATATTATTTTTAATATTATTTTAAAATACTAGTACTTTATTATATAGAAACCCCTATATTAAAAGGCTATAAAAATAACTAGTATATAAAGGTAAGAAAAATATAATAATACTATAATTTTTATAAGGTTTAATAAATTCTTTTTTATAATAAAATTTAAAGCTATTATAAATAAAAAATTATAATCCCCTTTTTAATCTTCTTAGTATTATATTAAGAGTTTTAAATTGATTAATAAGCTATTTTATTAGTTACATAACTATTCCTTAAAGGTTATAATATAAAAACCCTTTAATATATTAGTATAACTAAACTAGCTTTAAAGAATACTTATACCATAAAAAATAATAAAAAAAGCAGTTTAAGTATTTAAAAATACTATTTTTATTATAATAATAAATTCTTACTTTTAAAAATGGCCTATGTAAGGCTTATTCCCGGGAAGATTATATATAATAACTTATTAGTTTTTACTTATACTAATTTAAAAGCCTGTTTTATTTAAATTCTATATATCTTTTTTTTATTATACTATTTAATATAATAACCTTTTTAGCACCTTAAATTACTTTATAATAGTCTTTTTATCCTGTGCTTTCTTGCGCTTAATCTTGGTTACTTAAAAATATTATTTCTTATATTATAAATATTAATTTAGTTATTAAGGGAGCCACTTTTTTTAATCATTAATAATAAGGTATTTAAATTAATATAGATACCTGTCAGGGAACGCGGCCAGCGCAGATTAATGTCAGCTAATAAATCTGTCACAACAATACGGTATGACTGGTTGTCACGTTAGACACCAGAGTCACGGGATATTCTGCTTTAATTATATTAAAGGTATAATGCTAGTCTGGGAAAGAACTATAGTTATATTAGCAGTATAGATATTATTAAATTCTTAATTTAAAATATTATATTACTAGTTTAAAATATTAGATAAAAACTTTCATAAAAACCATGTATTTAAAAAATTATTTCTACAGTATTAAATAGTTTTAGTTACTATTTATTATTTTTAGAAATTAAGCTACCCTACCTTTTAGTTTTTATTTAGTCTTTTATATAAGCTCTTTGACCTTTAGACTTGTACCTTTTACTCTTGCGCGCAGAATATTCTTAAATCCCACCGGTTTAAGACGGATTGGCAGGCTTTATCTGACAGTACCTTTAAGAATTAAGTTAGCTATATTTATAATTATTTAAAAAAGCAGCTATATAAAATAATCTTTTAAGATATTAAAATATTTATATAAAGCTTTATCTTAGTTAAAATTTAATTTAATATTAATAAAGGGGTAATAAATTAAAGACCCTTAACCCTTCAACTAAGTATTAAAAGTTCGCGGATTTATGTAATTTTCTTGCATAGCTTTTAAAATATTCTTTTTTTTATAAAATAGTAATTAAGGCTCTTGAAATTTTTTTTCTTAATATTCTGGTTATATTTAGGCATCTTATTATTAAGATAGTTCGCGTTGAATAAAGTGCTACAATTTTTTATTAAAGGTGGCCGAGTGGCTGTCGGGATCGTGTAATCAACGCGATCCCGGAGGCTTCTGCAGGGGTCGGTTAAGGCTTTTAAGTTTAAAACGTTATAAGGCTTTTATCTTACAAGGCCTTTAAGCTTAAAGCTCAGCGAGGCCTTTAGTTTATATAATATAAGGCCTTTTTATAGGGGTATTCTAACTTTCTTACTTTTTAAAATATAATATTGTAATGGTTATATATATATATTTATTATAATTTTATTAGGAGGTTTTGTAAGGTCTTTTTAGTAATATTAAAAAGATATATAAGGAATTTTCCCCCCCTTTTTGAATTTATTTTTTATTTTTTTACTTTTTAATGTATATTTTATAAGGTTTTTCTCTCTTAATATTACCCTTACAAGCCTTAAGCTTAACCCCCTTTTTTTATTAGCCTTTTTTATATTTTATAGCCTTAGTTATTAGTTATATTTCTTTACCTTTGTAAGTTTTATATATTTATTATCTTAAAATACAAGGTCTTCCTATGTCTTATTTTTATAAGTTTATGTATTATATTATGCCTTAAGATATAAGGTTTTTTATATTTTATTTTTATAAGCTTTATATGGTATATTATGCCTTAAGATATAAGGTTTTTTTATATCTTATTTTTATAAAAAGTATTTATATAAAGTATTATATAAGTATTATTTTTTATACCCCTTTTATATATATTTACTAAAATACCAAGTCATTCTTTTTCCCTGCTTTTTAAAGCTTTTATATTTATTATTCCCTTTTTTTGAAGAATAAAGCTTTTTTTATAAGAAATTTATAAGTTTTTTTTAGCTTTTAAATTTATAGGTTTAAGGCCTTAAGGGTTTTATACTTTACAAGCTTCCTGCTTTATATATATTTTCTATTATAATTTAATATTTTATGAATACCCCTCGCGGGAGAGCTAGTACCCATGGTAGCTATAATTATTATTTTTACTTTTACTATTATTTTTATTTTTATTTTTATTTTTATTCTTACTCTTATTCTTATACCTGCTACCCCTATTATTATTTATGTCCGCGGCTGACTTATTATATTAAGGAATATTTGATATATACTTTTCATAACCATACTTATTATTAATAATTCTTTCCTAGCCTCTGCAGGTACTTTATAAGCTATTTAAAATTAACTTATTTTATAACCTATTATTATAATATAACAAGTCCAGGCTAGTTTTGTATAATTACTTATAAATATGATTTTTCATACTATTTTATAATTAATTTAATAATTATTTTAAGTTTACTTTAAAATAAACTTAAAACCTTTATTTAATTATAAGCATGCTTAGGTGCTTAATCTAGTGCTATTATAAATAATTACTAATCAAAAAAGCAGGCTAGCTATAAAAAATATTAATATCTTATATAAGTTATTAGCCTCTAGTGAATTAAAAAGTACTTGATATATTATTATATATTTTCTGGCCACCTTTGCTGGGAATACTAAATTCCAAAAGGGATTAATAAAAAGTACAATAATTGATTATATTATAATTATATTATACTTATTAAAAAGTAATAATCAAGGTAAGTAAACTTAGGTAAGCCTTTTAATATATTATAAAAGTTTTATCCATGATTATTAACTAATACACGGCTAGCCTATTACTATAAAAAGATAAAATAAGCCTATTTATAAACATATTTCTATTTTTATTTTATTTTTTAATAATTAAGGTTTAATCCTCTTGTAATATACTTTTTATTAAATTATAAATACCATAGGTTCGCAGTAGGCTTTTTTATGGCTTCTTTATTTTACCTATCTTACAAATATCTTCGCGGGATCCTTCTTACCAGGTCCTGGGATACTTTTCATATAATACTTTTTTAAAGGTCCGCGAACCTTATTTTTATTAAGTCTTCATATAATGTTTTGTAATTAGCCTAAAGTTAGTTAAACTTCTTGCTAAGTTGAAATTCGCGACTAATCAACATTATTAATTTATATATAGTCTTCAATTTTAAAGGCCTTCTTAACTTTTTTAAAGTTATAATACTTGGCCTGCAAGGCCTAGGTAGTTTTAATCACTTTACATGCTTATTCCTATACTTTATGAATATAAGTGGCTTATTTTACTACTTTATAAGAAACTTTTTTACTTATTTTAAGATCTAGTATAATCATGCAAGGGTTGATATTATATATTATATAAAATTATATAGCGGTCATAAATAACTATTCTAAGTTATTATAAATAAACTTTATAAACAAATAGGTAGTTTACCTAGTTATTTTATAAAAAGTTTATATACCCTTATAAAATGATTTAAGTATTTTATTAATCAATACTATATAAAACTAAACTAAAAGTCCTTTTATAAATTGTCAGGGAACGCGGCCAGCGCGGACTGCTTTCAGCCAATAGATCTGCCTTACCAATACAATGTGACAGGCTATCACGTCAGGAACCGGAGCCATTAATTAACCGCACTAATTATAGTAATACAGCAGTATTAATATAATAACTTCTTAGCTGTTATATTAGTTAAAGCAAGGTGATATAATAAATTTAACCGGATATACTTGTTAAAGCAAAATGCTATAATTAATTTATTAAATATTATATATTTAAAGGAACTATTTTTATAGTATTAAATAGTTTTAGCTATTATTTATTATCTTTAAAAACTAAGCTACCTTACCTTTTAGTTTTTATTTAATCTTTTATATAAGCTTTTTATTTTAACCTTAAGACTTATACCTTTTACTCTTGCGCATGGAATATTCTTAAATCCCACTAGTTTAAGATAAACTAGCAGGCTTTATTTAATAATAATAAACCCTTAGTATAAAAGAATTAAAAATATTTATTATTAACATGGGTACTTAAACTTTTTAAAGCATAGCAGGCTATTATAGCCTGCCCTACCCTTACTTAGAAGCTAGAGCATATAAAAAAAGTAATTATTATAATAGCTAATAAAATCCATGAATTGATAAGTTTTAAAAAACTTAAAGTTAATTAGGCAAAACCTTTTAAAGGTAAGAAGTTATCCCTATAAAGTTGTTTAATATTAATAAATATATATATTTATATTAATAATCTTAGTAAAGCTAATAAATATAATAAAGTTATATTTACAGGAATATACCTTAAGGGACCTGTATTTAATTAATTTAAGCTATACATGCGTGACTTTTAAAAGCAGGTTGCAAAAAACAGAAAATTAATAACTAAAAAAAATCTTTAGGGATTATAAAAAGTTTAAAGCCTAAATCTTTAAAATATTTAGTAATATAAACCTTAAATAAACCGCCCAGGGTAAAATAAATATATTATACTAAGGTAAATAACTTATTATTAAATATATTATAAAGTTTTACTAAATTACTTTAAACTTAACCTGGAACAAGTTAGCCCTTATATTAAAATATTATAAAGGACTTAAAAGCAAGACTAAGGATTAATTAATTATACTTAATAATTTACCTAATACTCTTAATAAGCTTATTAAAGCAGCGTCACGAATAAAAACATAACAGGATAAATATTAGTATAGAAAATAATAAAATAACATGCATAAAACAGGACAAAGCAAACAAAACCTATAATATAATAAAAATAAAAATATAAAAATAAATATTGCTATTACTAATAAAAAATAAAAGGATGGCAAAGAAAGAAAATAGTTTAAAAAAATACTTTAAATATAGAAAGACCAGGTATATTAAAAAATATTATTAAGCAAAGTATTAAAATTATAAACTAGCTATTTATAATTTATAAATATATACTACTTATATAATAACTAAACCTAATTTCCTGGACATTACAGAGGAAGATATCCTTAAGAATATTATAAAGTAATAAAAGAAATTAGTATAATTTATAAATAAATTAATTAATTAAATTAGCCAAGTATAATAAAAGGTCCAGTAAAATATAAAAAATTTTAAAAAAATTAATAAATAAATAATTATATATATTAATATTAACGCGCGAGAACTTAAAATTAAAAAAAATAAAAAGATAAATATTATTACTAATAATAAGTTAAAAAATAAGCAGGACACTGCACGGGTTTTAAAAAGAGGCTAAGTATAATATTAAGTAAATATAAATTATTTAAAAATAAACCTTTTAATAAATAAAAAGAAGATTATATATAAGCAAGTAATAAAATCTTTTTAAATTTAAAAAAAAAGTTTTTTACACCTTTAATAGTTTTAATTAATAATAAAATAATTATGAATTACTATAAAACTTAAGAAATATAAATATAAACCCTATTTAGTAATAATATTAAAAAAATAAACCTTATAACTATAAACTAGCACGAGCAATTTACTGGGAAGAATTTAGCCATATATAATAAAATTATATACTAAAATATAATAAATATAAAAAATAAATATTCTTAAAATGCCCTGCTTATGGGCATGTTAATATTAAATTCACGGAAGAATATAAGCAAGTATTAAATAAAAAAAATAAGCCTATATAATAAAGTCTTAGGTTATTTAAAAAATTACTTTTATAAATACTATCCCAAGTTAAGCAAGAAGGTATACTAAGACATTAACTAAATAAAATATTATAATAATAAGTATTTATAGTACTAGAAAATTAAAAAATTATATTACTAAAAGCTATAAGTATTAAAAATTATTATAAAATTAAATTATAATTACCCCCTAGGTAATATTAAATATAATTATATTAAAATAAAAATAGGATACCTAAATTATGTAAAACTTAATTATTATAATTATAATATTTTATATTATATATTTTACTAAAAGACAGGCCAGTTCTAATTAATAAGATAAATTAAAATATAATAATAATACTATTATTAGTATTAAAAAAAAGTAACACTTTTTATAATTAAAAATAATATATTAATTATTATTATAATATAATTAAATAAAAAGTATATAAAAATCTTACTGGACTTAGGGTGCTTTAAGTAGTTTATTAATAAAAAATATATTAAAATATATTAATTAGTAACTAAGCTTACAGGGGAATACTAAAAAATTTTTAAATTTAAAAATAAGTTAATATATCAAAAACCTAAGCTTATAACTAATAATATATTAATAAAAAATAATAGATATATTAGGAATATTATATTTAAAGTTATATTAATTATATTTTAGGGATTTTATAATATAGTTATTAAGATAACATGGCTTGCTTAATAAAACTTAAATATTAACTAGTTAACTAAAAAAGTACTAGTTAATAGTACTTAGTTAAAAATATAAAAAAAATATTAATAAAAAATATAAATCTAAGTTACTAAAGGAGTATCAGGGAAAGCTTTAAAAAAATAAAATAAAATAAATAAGTAGTATAAAATAATATATAACTTAGGGTTAATAAAAGCTAGAATATAATAAAAGATTATATAACTAAAGCTAAAAAAAATATAAAAAAGAACTTACTAAAGTGCTTAAAAAACTTTTAAAGAAATATTATAAATATATTAAATTATTTATAAAACCTAATTACTAATTACTAAAGTATAATAACTATTTTAAAGTTATAATATTACTAATACCTGGAGAAAAGTTACCGCAGGTATAGTGTTATTAAAGATTACTAGTAAGATTATAAGTAAAAATAAAGTTTATTTATAAGTTTAAAAAGGCAGGATATATTTATAAATTAAAGTTATATATATTTTTAAGACTTATAATAATACTAAAAAAAATAAAAAAGGTGCATAAATAAAAAATAAATAATTAGTTATTAATTATTATTTTTTTAATAAAGTAATAATTAATAACACTAACTAAGCATTATATATAGGATAAAAAAGGGACCTTTTATAAAAAGTTATAATTTTAATAATTTTTAATATAAAATAGGGTTATTATAACCTATAAATACATGTTAAAGATATTTATAAAATAATATTTTTTATAAATATAAGATTATATAAATAAATTATTACACTTATAAAACTAAAGTAATTACTAGCCAAGTTTACTAGGTATATAACTTATATATTATAAAAGTTTATAAATAAAACTATTATTATTTATTTTAATAATATTATAGTTTACTTAAAGACTAAGAAAGAACATAATACCTATGTAAAAAAAGTTATATAAGTATTAATAAAAGCAGGACTTATAATAAGTATTAAAAATATATATATATTTAATATAAATAAAATTAAATACCTGGGTATAAAGTATACACTAAAAAATTAAAAAATTAAATAAAAAATAATAAAAAAAATTTTAAGTTACCCTATACTTATAAATAAAAAAAAATTAAAAATTTTTTAAAACTTTTAGGGTATATATGAGTACTTATTTACTTACACGCGTGATATATAATTACTTACCAGATTATTATGAGATAATAAACCCTTTATATAGGGATAGGAGTAAGAAAAGTAGTATAATTTATTAAAAAAGAATTAAGAAAGTGCCTATACTATAGCCTTATAACCTAGAACTATAATATTATATAAAAATAAATATATTTAAAAAAGCCATAGGAATAGTCCTTAAATAAATAAATAAAAATAAAAAGTTATAACTAGTCATGTTTGTTTTATAATAAATAATAAATACTAAATAAAGGTATAATACTTATAATTAAAAAAGTATTAGTAATTATAAAAGGATTTAAAAAGTAAAGATATTATCTTTAAGAAGTAAAGCATAAAGTTGATATTTAAATTAATTATAAAAACCTAATATACTTTATAATAATAAACAAACTTAATAAATAATAAATTAAATAAGCTTAATAGTTATTATAATATAAATTTTAAATTAAGTGTATTAACAGGAAAAAGAATATTACTATAAATGCGCTAAGCTAAAGACTAGATTATATGGTTAAAGTTAAAAACCCTAAAATAAATATTTTTTATAAAAATAGGGATATTTTTAAATTTAACCAGGATGCCAAGCTAGCTGCCATATATATAATTAATAATTATAAGTTTATAATATAACTTAAAAAGAAATAAAAAAAAATGAATAACTCCAGGAATAAAGTTAACAACCTTACTTTTTAAAAAATAATAAAATACTTTTATAAAATAAATTAATTATAATACCTTAAAGCATGGTCCAGGAGGTAATTAAATTACATCATAACCTATTATTAAAAAAATACCAAAAAATTAAAAAATAATAAAAAAATTTTAACAAGCATATTTCTTTCTAAAAATACACTAATAGGTTTAAGACTATATTATAAAATATAATAAATATAATTAAAATAAGCTATCTTAACACTAGCTATATAAGAAAATATAAATACTAAATATCCCTATAAGACCTTAGGAAAGTATAACTATTAATTTTATTATAAAACTATTATTATTTAAGAATCTTATTATAGGACTTACCTATATTAATATAATTATTACTACCTATATTAATATAATTATTACTATATATAAATTTATAAAATATCTAATTATTAGGCTATTTATAAAAAATCTTACTACAGAGAAACTAGCGCTGCTAATACTATAACAAGTATTTATTTAAACTAGACTACTATAAAGATTTATATTTAATAAAGATAAATTATTTATGTTTAAGTTTTAGGAAACTATTATAAAAACATGCAAAATAAGTTAAGACATGTTAACTATAAATTATTAGTAAATAAATAAATAAATAAAAAGGATAATATAGTTAATTAAGTAATACTTATAATATTACCTTAACTAAAACCAAGATAATTAAGTTAAAATACTATTAATAGCATAGTTTATTATTAATAATATAAAAAATGCCATAATAAATATATTACCTTATTACATAAATTTAAAAAGAAACCTAAAAATAATATAAATATTATTACTAGCTAAAGGAAGATTAAAACTAGCCTTAATATAAGTTAAGTACTTAAATATATTATATAAATTACTTGCATAAGATATTAGGTGGGCTAAAAAAAGAATAAAATTTTATTATAATAAAAAGTATAAGAACATGCCACTTTTAAAAAAGGGAAAAAAAGTTTATCTTTTATAATAAATAATAAAAAAAGAAAAATTTTAATATTAGGAGCAAATAACCAAGTAATGAACTTAATATAATAAAATATACTGGGAGTTTTACCAGGGGCCCCCCTGGTATATATACTTATTATTCAAATACTGCTTAATTTTAAGAAATAGTAATTTAGGCTAGATTATCCCAAGCAAAGCTAGAGGATTATTAAGCTATAGGACTTAAGAAACTCCCTATATAGCTAACATATAGCCCTCCCGGGGGGCTTAAGTAAGCGCTTAGTAAGTCTTATTACTATAGTTATATTATAGCTTTTTATTATTTATTAAACTTGGCCCTTACCTTTTATTTAACTATACATGCAAGCTGGATCCAAGTTCCCCTGAGCTTTACTCCACTATTATAATATTAATTTAAGCCCTGTAATATAGCTAACTTTACCTTTAAGTAAGCTTCCTTATTTCTATAAGAGTTTTGTGCTAGGGTCACGTGACTTTATAAAACTTCTTTACCAAAGACCATATAACCCGCAAGATACCTTACAGTTTCCCTAGAACCCATTAAGTAGCGCAGCTGGGGCCTTGTAAGCCTCAGGCATCACATGCCTACCAGGCCTTACAATTCCCCTCCAGGCCCACATGGGCCGGAACCCATTAAATAGTAATCTCCGTGCTCGGGAGGGCCCTGGCTCAGGTAATTAAGTTATATTATAACTTATTATTAAAAAAATACTAAGGTATTTAAAAAATAATAAAAAATATTTAATAAGCATACTTTTTTTAAAAAATGCACTAACAAGTTTAAGACTATATTATAAAGTATAATAAATATAATTAGAATAAGCTATTTTAACACCAGCCATACAGGAAAATGTAAATACTAAAAATCCCTATAAAACCTTAAAAAAAAGTATTACTATTAATTTTATTACAGGGTTATTATTATTTAAGAATTTTATTATAAAACTTACCTATACTAATATAGTTATTATTATATATAAACTTATGAAATATATAATTATTAAACCAGTTATAAAAAATCTTACTATAAAAAAACTAGCATTATTAATACTAAAAGGTATTTATTTAAATTAAACTACTAAAATCTTTATATTTAATAAAAATAAGCTATTCATGTCTAAGTTTTAGGAAATAATTATAAAAGCATGTAAGTAAAGCTAAGATATATTAACTATAAATTATAAATAAATAAATAAAAAGGATAATATAGTTAATTAAGTAATACTTATAATGCTACCTTAACTAGAACTAAGATAATTAGGTGGAAATATTATTAATAGCATAGTTTATTATTAATAATATAAAAAACACTATAATAAATATCTCGCCTTACTATGCGAATTTAAAAAGAAACCCAAGAATAACATAAATATTATTACCAGCTAAAAAGAGATTAAAAATAGCCTTAATATAAGTTAAGCACTTAAATATATTATATAAACTACTTATATAAGATATTAAATAGGCTAAGAAAAGAATAAAATTTTATTATAATAAAAAGTATAAGAATATATTACTTTTAAGAAAAAAAAGTTTTTCTTTTATAATAAATAATATAAAAGAATTTTTTATTAAGAGTAAATAACTAAGTAATAAACTTAATATAGTAAAATATAGGCTAATTAAAATTAAAAAAAATCTTACTAATTATAATTATTATTTATTAATACCAGTATAAATACAAGTTTACCCAGTGTTTTATATTTTATTACTTAAACTAATACTAAATCCAGCAAATAACTATAATAAAGTAACTAATATAAAAATATAAAGTTAAATAAATCCTGGATTAATAAATATACAAAGTATTTTATTTAGTATTTATATCTACTAGAAGGGCTACTTACTAAAAAATAATTTATAAAAACTAGTTAAGTATCTTAACTATCCTAAGAAGATTTAGGAATTTTAGCAAGAAAATAATTAAAAAAAAGCTATTTAATAAAGGTAGGGAAAATACCTTAGCAGCCTAATCCTTACCAGGAAAAGCCTGTATAAAAAAGCCCTTGCCGCTTATTATAATAGCTAAGCAACTTTATTTTATTACCTTCTTAATTTCCTTTTATTTTTGCTTGTTTTTCTTAAGCCTTTTAAGCTCTTTTATTTTTTTTATTTTATAAGAAATAAAGTTACCAGTATATTAGTTAAGAAACTACTCTTGCTTTTAAAAATAACAGGATTTTATAAATAAAAGCTTTATTTATTCTTAAATTTTAAATCCCTTTAATTAAAGCTCTTATTACGCCTGAACAAGATATTTTTATTTTATATTTAAAAAAAGGCTCTAAAGTAACGTATTTTTAGCACGCTTTTATATATTTATTATAGTAACTTAAATTTTTTAATCTAACACAAGATTTATCTAGCTGCAAATATTAAATATAAAGGGTAACTATTATAAACCTGTATTTTTTAATTTAATACTTTAGGTTATGTTTTTAAACACCTAAGCTAAAAGCTATTACAGAGGTTAATAAATAAATAATATTAAGAAAAGCAGGTAATAAAAAACTTACCTAAAAATCTAGTGCTTACTTATGTTCTTTAAGAATAAAAAACCCAAAAAAGGGGGGATTATTAAAAAACATGGCCAGCGCGGACTAATACTAACTAATAAATTTATTATAATAATACAGTGTAACTAGTTATTATATTAAGAACCAGAGTTATAGGATATTCTAACCTAATTATAGCAGGTGCTATAATACTAAGATAAAAAGGGATTATAATTATATTAATTAATATAAGGCTACAAAGCGGGTGCTTTAATATAATATAATAAAATTATATTAAGCGCTTTATATAGGTTTAGTTTAGCTATATATTTAAAAAACTATTTTTATAATATTAAATAATTTTTATTATTATTTATTATCTTTAAAAACCAAGCTACTCTACCTTTTAGTATTTATTTAGTCTTCTGTATAAGCTCTTTGACCTTAAGACTTGTACCTTTATCTCTTGCGCATAGAATATCCTTAAATCCCACCGGTTTAAGACAGATCAGCAGGCTTTATCTAACACTAGTATTATTTTTTATAAATAATTCTTTTTATTATATCTTTTTAGTTATTATATTATGTTTACATTTTTAGCTATCAAAGCCTAGCGCAGGATATTATTTAATTTAAAGTATTAATTAATTTAATTATTGGCTTAGGGGCAGGGCCAAGGCCTGTTTTATTATTATTTTTATAATTATAATTTATATTTTATATTTTTTATAAAAATTCATTTTTGTTTATAAGCTTGGTAAAGGGCATTATGTAAATAAAAAGGCTTAAAAAAAGTTAAGGGCTTAATATATATATATATAATTTTCACTTTAATTATTAGCCTTAATTAAAAGCTAAATAAAGAATATTTTAAGCTTTTTAAATAATTAAATAATGAATTTAAATTCCTTTGAAAATTCAATGTTAGTATTATGGGCTTTAATTTATTTGCAAATTATGTTTTAATACAAGCTTTTATTATTATATATTATTAATATTTCAAAATATATTTAAGGTTTTTTCCCTAGGTGCTTACAAGATCTTTTATTTTTAGGGTTATAATATAGCTTTTTAAGTATAAAAAAAGCTAGGAGTTAGTTTCCAGGTAGTTAAATATAATCTCAAATAATTTTTAAAATGGTCAGTAACTTGTTAGCCTCTTAATAAAATATTAAAAGTTTTTATATAGTTATAAAATCATATAATAATCCCTTTATAAAATATCTAATTAAAAAAGGTTTTAAAACTAGCTTAATAAAGGTTCTTTTAATTAAAAATATATAACTTTATTATAAAATATTATTAAGGCTTATAATATTTATTAAGGGTTTAAGGTTATTTATTATAAATAATAAGAATTATTAAATTTTTATCAACTTCTATAATACTTTAAAAATAAATTAATATAGGTTTAATCATAAACATACCTGCAAGTATTAAAACTTAATATTTAAATAGCTTATAAAAATATACAATATTATTCTAATAATAATAAATTATATAAGTAAGATAATTTATTTTATTCATACATAAAAATTAATTAGGGGGTGTAAGCTTACTTATTTTATTATTTATAAGGTATTTTACTTATATAGGATACCTATAAATATTATAATGGATTATTAAAGTATTTTTATAAAAGAGTTTTAGTTTAATTTTATATATTATACTTTAATAAACATCTAATAAGTATTATATATTATTTATAATTAAAGAATTAAATAAAACACTTAAATGTAATTTTAATTTTATAAAAATATTATTTTCTATTATTAAAAATACATATAATTTAACTTATTCTCCTGTAGCCTTATGTAAAGGGCCTTGCTCCAGGTAATATATAGCTTATTCACAGGATCTTTTAGCAATTTTAAAAAAAATTTATAAAAATTATTATAGGTTATATTTTTATATTTTCCTGCCTTTATTTTTTATTATCCCTGAAGTGTTGAATTTAAATATAATACTATAAAATATAAAATCTTTTCTTATAAAAACCTATTAATTTTTAAAAAAGCTTATAATTTTTATAAAATATATAATAATTAATATAACTTATAGTCTTATACTAATTACTCTTACTAGGTAGCTGTAAAATAAAAGTATGCTTTTACAAGGACATATAAAAAACACTAAACCCTTATAAGTAATATCAATAAAACGCCTTAAAGATACGTGACACGTGGTAATATAAAATAATAATATAACCATGAACTATAAAATTACAAAATAAGATATTAAAATACTAGTTACTATAAGTAATAGTATACATGCATTTTTATAACTTATTTTTTATAACTTACTTAACTCTTCAATTTATTAATTTATTATCTAAAATACCTTTTAATTCAAAAAATTAATATATATAATCTTTTTATTCCTAGCATATAATTAATTTAATTAGTACCTAGGCTTAATATATGCCTGTATAATAGCCTAGTTATTAATAGGTACTAAAGGTCTTTTTATACTTTAAGCTAGTAACACACTAGTATAAAATCAATATTTTTTTAAATTTTTTAAAGTATATAATATATATATTTTTAATATTAATATATTTAATTATAATTTTTGACTTAAACCTATTAATATTTAATAATAATAATTTTTAAGCCCCCTAATCATAAGGATATAAATATTGATTTTAAAATTATAAGTAGTATTTAATTATATATAATACTATTTTATAACTTTTTTAATTATTATACCTTATAATATATAACAGTATATCTTTAAAATTACCTTTACTATAGTTCCTAAAGTACTATTTATTTTATAAAATATTTAAGCACTTTAATTATCTTTTTCATAATCTTTTAATATTTATATATGTTTTTTATAAATTATGTAAAGTAGTTAAGAAATAACTAAGGTATTAATGTTATAATATATATTTTGTATAAATCCTAAATAAAAAATAATACATAAAGCTAAAAGATAATTTTAGGTATTAAATAAGCTTAATAATTATAATTTATAATTATTCTAAATATATTTTCTTTATCACGGTTTAAATATAAAAATACCCTTAAATAATAAAACTTATTAATTAATTATATTTTCAAGTTTCTAAAATTAAGCTAAAATCATCTATTTAGCTTTAGGGCCAATATTAAGTATTTTTTAAGATTTTAAGAATGTTATTTTTAAATCCATAATAATAGTCAAGGGCCTTAAATCATTAAAATTGTTTATTCTATCACATAAATAAATTTATTTTTAAATAAAAAAACTTAACTACATATATTATTTTCTATTACTTAGCTTAGGTATGTAATTTTTAGAAAATTTAATAATAGTTATATATAATTTATTTTATATTAAAAAATAAGTATAATTTATATTTTTAAATTTATTTTTTATATATTAATATTCCGCAAATTTTTTTTAGAATAATATTAAATATTAATTTTATTTATAAGTAATTATTTTTTTAAGTATTAAAATATTTTATCTGTAAAAGCTTTAATATACCTTTATATTTATAATTATTTTATCACTTTATTATAATAGATATAACTTTCTTATAATACTTAATTTATCAACTTTTTAAAATATATTTTTTTATTAAAGAAAATATTTAGCCTTTTTATAAATAGGGCTTAATAATACTTTACCTTATAACTTATGAATTATATTTAAGCATTTGATTTATAATAAGTACTTTTTTATTTTTTTTACAAGTAACGTAAGAATATGAATATAAGATATAAAGGCTATTTTTATAAATATTTTTACTTATTTATTTTTTAATAATTTATAAAATTTACTTTAACTTATAAGCCTAGTTTAAAATCCTTACTAAAGATTTTATAAGATATTATTAATAATAACAAAAAAATATTAGAACTTTCCCCCCATTTTTTAAAACTTTTTTTACCTGATTTTTATAAGTTTTTACTTCCCCCCCTTTTTTATAAATTTCTTACCTTAAAATTGTAAGTTATATTTTTATATTACCCAAAGAACTATAAGAATTCTTTTATATATTACTTTTATAAATTATATTTTATAATATTTTAAAATTATAGGAATCTTTCTATACTTGCCTTTAAGTTATATTCTTATATTACTTTTTTATAAGTATTATGCTTAATTATTTTATATATATTATTTTCTCTATTTTTTTTTATAAAATATAATAAAATATTCCCCCTTCTTTTTAAACTTTTATATTTTTTATTTCTTTTATTTTTAAAAAAAAATAAGGCCCTTTTATAGAAAATGTTATATAATTAAAATAATTTAATTAGCTTTATAAATTATAAATAGCTAAAAAAGTGGGCTTAACTATAAAAGGGGTTATTAATAGCTTACACAGGCTATTAGCTTCCAGCTAGTTAAAAGTATATTATATATATTAAATTTAAGTAAAAAAAAGCTATATAATATATATATTTATTTAGCTTTTTTACTACTTTTTATAAGCTAGCTTAAAATTAATTAAGGTATTTATTAAATCAAATTTATAACTAGTTAATATTCTGGATTTATAATTTTTAATTTTAGAGATTTGTATAACTTATCTAAATTTATAATACTTTTTATTCATGATTTTCAAGGTACTTTGATAGTGAACCATCTGCTTC
>NW_027396020.1:0-17813 GCF_047715735.1 Aspergillus multicolor
ATATCCGCGGAGGATCCTCCGCGGATAGGCTGAGTCAGCACCCATGCTGACTTAGCGCGCACAGAGGATACCTGTCCTCCGCGAGGGGAGAGTTTTAATCCCCAGCATTAATCTTATAATAAAGCCAGTTTCTAGAAAAAGGCTTCTAAACCCTTTTATTCTTATCCTTTTAGGTGTATTACACCCTTTTATATTATTTACTAACCCCTTCTAAGGCCAAGGACCTTATAATTTTAACACTTATTAATATATTTAGTTTATAAGGGGTAATTTACACCTATACCGCGAACCCGGTTATCCTCGCGGCAACTAGAAATAATCTCTCGTGAGACTATCCAGGGAGCACCTGTTTACCCCTCACAAGAAGGTTTATTTATAGCTATTCGCGAAGGCTCGACAAAATCTAATTTTAAAATTATTATATCTTTGTATAAGGGGGAGCCACCCCTCTTATAACTGCTTAAGAAACTATCTCTGGAAGAACTTCGCGAGCAAGCAAGGTTATAAAAAAAGGAACTAAAACAAGTAAAGCTAATTTAATAGCTTTATAAAGAACATGTTATAGATAAGACCACTTGCAGGCATATATAAGAAGGGTTAGACTCTTTTTTTATGCCTTTAAAAAAGAGAACTCTTATCTCGCGATTGCCTAGCAAAAAGGATTAATATAATAATAAAAGCTATGCAGATTACTATGCCTTTATAAGAAGAGTTCAGGCCTTTAAAAAAATTAATAATTTCTTGCTAAAAAAGGTCTTAAACTTTATAGTACTTTATTTTAATTTAATACTGCAAGGTTTATAAAGCATAAAGTCTAAAATATTAAAGACCCTAATATAAATAGACCTCCGCGAGTTTCTTCTTAAACAGTTAAAAGATCCTGCGGATAGGTTACACACTGCGTGAAGTAAGGCTTTATGCATAAGACTAGCTAAGAATAAATTGGACTATGCGTACCTGTAATATTAGAGGGAACAGTGGTTAGAGCTGGGAGAATAGGGAAATTAAACTAATACTATCCTTTTATAAATCTTTTTTAAATCATACTTACCTGCGGTAAAATAAAAGGTCCGCGAACAGCCATACTTCCTAAAAACGCTCGCGGAATTAGTGTCCCTTGTTACCAAGCTTTAACCAAGCCTTTCTTTCATGTTACAAGATTAGACCAGTACCAATCCAAAACCTGCAAGTATAAATTTTAAACTAAATAACTTTTCACAGGGCAAGAACAAGGGATCTTCGCGGAAGATAGGTAATTATAAGGTTAAAAGGCCTGCTTTTATAAAAAAGGAAAGGAAGAAGTGGGAGCCTTAGTATTACTATTATAAAAAGATTAGGCATATTAAACTAGATTATCTATATCTTAAGAAAAAGGTAAAAAATAAAAAATAATATAAGGACCTTATAATAGTAACTGCAGTTATTAGTAAATAATCTTAGCTAAAGATAAATTAAGTATTTATAAGGTAAATAGTCTTACCTATAAAGATTACCTTACCTAGCAGGGCAGTTATAAATCACAAGGTGCTTATAAATTATAAAAGTAAAGTAAATATAGTTCCTTCTCTTCTTGCAAAGCAGGCAGGATAGAAGATCTTGCTATATTAAACATTCACGCGTGCTATTAATAAAGGGCAAGTGCGGAATAAGGGTATCACGGAGGTAAATATAAACCTCCAGGACTTGCATAGGAACTGGAAGGAGTTTAGGGTGCTTGCAGTGGTTTCCCCGGACATAAAATAAATAATACTAGGAATACTATAATTAAAGACCTATAACCCGCGGACTGTCTGGGCTTTAAAGGAATTAACCTTTATAAAGCAAGATTATTAAGTAAAAGGGGTCTCTGCGGAAGAGTTTATAAAAAAGTCCACGAGGACTAGTTATAACCCTTCTAAATCAGCGTGATAAAGATTAAACAGATTATATTAGGTAATGAGCTGCTGAATTAGTGCAGGGATTTTACAATTATCTTTTTAAAAAAGGAATCTTAATAACTTCCACCCTATTATAAAGGGGTTAATCTTAAGATTAAGATTAAGAAAGGTAAGGAGCTGCTATTTAGGCCCTTGTATTATTATTCTCTGCAGGAGACTGCAGTTATTTATAAATATATATAAAATATGCTTATAAAAAAATAGATTTATTTATCTAAATCTTTAGCTAGGGCACTACTATTATATATGCCTAAAAAGAATGGCAGAGTCCGTGTGTGCGTGGACTTCCGCGGGTTAAATACCATATTTATAAAGAATTATTATCCACTTCCTCTTATTAATAAGATAATCACGAGATTAAGTAGCACGAGGATTTATACATAGTTAAATCTCCGGGATGCCTATAATTAGATTTAAATTATAAGAGGGGATAAGTAAAAGACAGCCTTTTATATAAAGTATAGATTATTTAAGTACTTAATAATACTGTTTAGGCTTATAAACGCCCCTGTGATGTTTTAAGGGTTTATAAACTAGGTCTTCCAAGATTTGCTGGATATCACAGTGATTATGTATATTAATAATATTATTATATTCTTACAAGATATAAATAGTCACAAGGAGCATGTCCGCGAGGTGCTTAAAAGGCTCCGCGGGGCAGGGCTATATTATAAGTAAAGTAAATATAGCTTTACTATACAGAGAATTAACTTCCTATAGTATATTATCACACCTAACAGAGTTAAGATAAAGGAATCACAAGTGGTTATAATTTAAAAGTAGCCTATGCCAGAGATAGTACATGATATTCTTGCATTTCTTAGGTTTATTAATTAGTACTACAGGTTTATCCATGCCTACACAGCAGTAACAGTAGTCCTTACAAATCTTCTTAAAAAGCCTAAGGATAGTCCCGCGAGGATAGTTAAGGATAAGGGGTTAGTAATAACCCCGGTGGCCCGTGAGGCAGTGAACTTCCTTAAGGAGAAGTTTAAGAAGATAATAAGATTAAATTATTTTATAAAGAAGTTACTCACGCGGGTGGAGACAGCTGCCTTAGAAGGTGGTCTTTGCGGAGTATTAACTTAGTTATATTTAAATAAAATATGAAAGCCAGTGGCTTTTTTCTTGCGGAAACTTATTATATTAAAATATAATTATATAACAGGAAAGCAAGAGCTCCTGGCCATTATAAAGTCCTTCCGCGAGTAAAGGCACTATCTTTAAGGTGTGTCACGAGAGGTTAAGGTGGTCATGGACCATAGGGCGCTGGCTATATTCTAGTTACTAATAAAGGTGCTCTCGCGGATGTAGATTTATTAGTCTTAGTTTTTGGCTAGGTTCTGGTTTTAAATTACTTATTATGCAGGGAAATTAAACCCTGCAGATAGACCTTCACAAAGAATTAATTATATGCAAGATAGTTAACATGAAGAAGACTAAAAGGGTCACGCGGAGCAAGTAAAATAAAAGCTGCTTTAGTAATTAAATATTATAAACACACAAGGTGCCCAGGAGGATATATCCTTAAGTATAATTATAAAAAGTATTATAATATAGGCTTTATAAGAAGACCTGGGAAGGGACTAGTCTATAACTTATATAAATAGGTTAGGTCCCTGGTAGCTCGGGCAGGTATAGCTTGTAGCTATAACTATTAATAATAATAATTCTTTATTAAAGATAGAGGTTCCTTATAAAAAGGTAAAAAGGATTTATAAAAAAAAGGGGCTATTTAAGCTAGATTCCTTGTAAAAAATCTTAAAGAGTTTACCAGCTTTCTTAAAGCAGGATCCCTTGGCAAGAAAGGTCCTGGGTATAATTTATAAATGTAAATTACAGGGGAGGAACCCTAAGGTGTATAAAAGCACTTTACAGCCATAAAAATAATGGCATGTGCAGCAGGGTCTTTTATATAACTAGGAAAGGTTATATATTTTAAATTATTACTAGTTATAAATAAAAATTCTTATAAAGTTACATGATAACCTATTTACGGGGCACTTTACAGAAAAAAGAACCTTGGAGCTGGTTAAGCAAAGATTCTTTTAGCCAGAGATGCGTGACTTTATTAGGAAGTACTGTAAGTTGTGTGGCATCTGCCAGGGTTTAAGGGTAATTTATAGCAAGTAACAAGGCTTACTTTAGCCTTTGCTAGTACCCGCGGAGCCCTAGGAGCAGATTAGCATGGATTTTATTATAAACCTGCCTGCGAGTATTAAAACAAAAGATCTTAATAGCTTGCGGGAGGTATATAATACTATTCTAGTAATAGTAAATAAAATAAGCAAGATAGCTTACTTTATCCCCATAAAAAAGTTAATTAAGGGCCTTGAACTAGCTTACCTGGTAATTTATAAGGTATTCTAGTTACATGGCGTGCCTGTAAATATTATAATAAACCATGGGAGTGTCTTTATAAAGGGGTTTTAGTTAGACTTTATATATTATATCTTAGTAAAGTACTTAATAAGTACTGCATATTATTTATAAATAAATAGCTAAATAAAATACTTAAATAGTATTTTAAAATAATTCTTACAAGGATATATTAACTTCTTATAGGATAATTAGGTTAATTATCTGCCTCTTATAAAGTTTGTGTATAATAACTTGCGGCAGGCATTTATTCGGGATACATTATTCCGCGTGGTATATAAAATAAATCCCAGGGTTATTGCACTGGACTCGGAACTGGGGGATAAGATATCCCGTGAGGTGTCTAACTGGACAAGACACCTCCAGGAGATCCGCGAGGAGGCCAGGAAGGGTATTAAAGCTACTTAGGCCTTATAAATAAAGTATTATAATATAAAAAGGGTCGCGAGAACCTTTTAGGTTAGTAACTATATTTAGATTAGCAATGCAAATTAGTCACGGATAAGGCCAAACCAAAAGTTAGATTAGCTCCGGTCTAGTCCGCGGAGGGTGGTAGAGTAGATAGGATAGAATACTTATTATATAGCTTTACTAGCTAGTCTTTATATATATAATATATTTTATATATTCATGCTCCGTGAACATAAGGAGATAAAGAGAGTGAATACCCGTGAGTATTATAAAACCAGGTTTATAAATAAGGATAAAAAATAGTATTATATAAAGGATATTCTAGGTCCAGGTGTTAATAATCTTAAGTAGCTTTAAGTAAAGTAATTAAAATATAAAAAGGTTATAAAGGAGCTAGTTAAAAACTTAAAGCACTTACAGGTGTATAAGAAGTATATAATAAAAAGGAAAAAGAAATCTTATTTAAAATAAAAAAGATAAAAATAAGGTAAAAATATTCTTCGCAAACCTAATTAATAGTATCCTCCCCTTTTAAACCAACGCCTAATCATCCTTCACAAAAATTGCTATTATACGCGTATGCCTCATGGGCACAGGGAATGGAGCTTATTATCCCTACAGGAGAAGGCTTTACAGGTAAATTAACTAGTGACTATTTACCAGAACTTAAGCCTGCAGTGCCTGACCAGACTACCTAGTCTCACGTAAAGAATAAGGAGTTAAGTAATATAAATAATTATTATACTTCTTGCTAATCCCCCTAGAGATATATTTTATAAATACAGGTTGGCCTTTACTAATCCTAGTAAACAGGTAATAGCACTTAGTATACTTATAGCTATAAGAAGGTTTATTTCCGGCGCGTGTTATAAGAATGGCCTTGTGAGTTTATACATAGTTTATAATCTAGATCTTACTGGCATAGCCGCACTAACATATGTGCCTATATACTAGGGTAAAAATCTATTATTTTTCTTAGCTAGACAGGGGCTTAGTGCCATCCCAGGGTGTAAGGCCAGGCAGGATTAAAGGGTTATTTATAAAGAAGGTTCCCTAATAAAATAATATATTCCCTGAATAGTTAACAAACCAAGCTATAGCCTAGTTATTAACTATTACCATGCCCAGAGGTAAGGTATCCCAGGCCTCCCTGGAGAGTGGTCCACCTTAGGCAGGGGGTATATTAATTATAAGGTGGCCGGGTAATTACAAGGTATTAGTGTATATACAAGAGAAGTATTAGGAATACTTATAATAGCTAGTAACCATGTAATAATATTAAATAGTATTATGGTTATGTTTCCCTGGGTAACTATATAAGGAGAAAGGGTATTTATTAAATTTAGCTAGAGGTTAAAACACTACTGGTTGTTAACACCCAGGCCAGCCTAAAGATTAAGGCCGCGAGCGGCCGCGGGCGGGGGTATAAGAAAGGCCAGGAACAGGGGAGCAGTGGTAGCAGGAGGTATTTTTAATAACTTAAAGATTTATATACAAGTTAATAATTACCTGCTTGCAAGGGCTATAAAAGTAAAGTAAAAGAGTATAATACTAGAGTATATTACTTAAAAGTATTTATAAAATCTTACTTACTAAAGCTAATAAGTAACTAAGAGCCAAGAGAACCTTATATAGTAATTTTAAAATAAAAAATATATAATAAAAGGTAAGAAAAATATAAGGATAAAGGTGTTAGAGCATGTTACTTATGAGCACCTAGAAGACCTTATAAGCCATAGCTATAAAAGGGCTAAGAACCAGGAGGACCTTTTAAAAATAACCTAAAAATAATATAAAATAAATAATAATAAAGAATCCGTGAAGGAATGGCCATACTTACAGAGTTCTTAAAGTATATTATTAAAAAGGAAGAAAAAAAAGAAAAGGGAGAGAATAAAAGGGTATTCTAGTATTAAGAACTAATATAAAAAGAATAACCTAAAATAATACTTCTCCCGCAGGCAATAATAAGTATAGCCAGCAGGTGCTATTATAAGAGTTATATTTTTTTAACCTTCTTACTAAACTTCCTGGATAATACACAAAGCAGGAGGGGGGCTAAAAGTACAGGATACCTAGTAAATTTTTATAAGGTTTATAATATTAAAATAGCCTTTATCCTGCGGAGACCATGCTCGCGGAAGTATTACACTTAAGATGCAAGGAAATATATAAAGATAATTAAATATATTAAGGCACCTGTAATAATAATACATGTTTATAATCTGCAAGAAATCTTAACGCATAAGGGAATAAATAATCTTACAGGGCAAGGCCTAACACTTTAAAAAAGGGCACTTATAAAAACTTAATATAATTAAAAAGAGCTCTTAAGGCTGTGTATAACAGGTTATAAGGGCAGTAGTATATTAGGAAGTATACCTTTTTTTATTATATAGTAAGAATTCTTTTTTTTTCTTATAAAGGGTTTTTTTTTAGGCTGCCGCGGAGGTTTTTTAAGGGTGCTTTAGGATATCTAAGCTAGTTATAAAAACTATAAGAATATAGGCCTTAAGAAATTAAGGCTGTAAAAGGGGGGGGGTAGTTATAAGGCCTATAATATTATATATAGCCCTTTTATAAGAACTTAAAGATATCCATAAAGGATTCTCCGCGGATAGGCTAAGTTAGCACTTATACTAACTTAGCGTGTATAAAGAATACCTGTTCTCCGCGAGGGGAGAGTTTTAATCCCTAGTATTAATCTTATAATAAAGCCAGTTTCTAGAAAAAGGCTTTTAAACCCTTTTATTCTTATCCTTTTAGGTGTATTACACCCTTTCACACTATTCGCTAACCCCTTCTAAGGCCAAGGACCTTATATATATCTGGTATAAATATGCTAATTTAAGCGCCTAAGTAGCAGTATATTTAAATAATAAATATTATTTATACTTTATACCTCGGGTAGATAAAAACAGGATCATTATTATTTTATAATAAGACAAGAATATTTATAAGATTATAATATGTAAACATATGCTTTACTTTTTTAATATCCTTAATGATTTTTTCCTCTTTAACAAGTTGTTTTTAAATAAACTATCATGGTTAGTATATAGGACAGATTCCCTAATAGAATAAATATAAATTTTATAAATAGTATAAAAGGGTATAATATATTTAAAAGAATAAGAATAAAAGGGTTTAAAAGCCTTTCTCTAGAAACTGGCTTTATTATAAAATTAATACTAAGAATTAAAACTCTCCCCTTACAGAGGATAGGTATCCTTTATGCGCGCTGAGTTAGTATGAGTGCTGACTTAGCCTATCCGCGGAGGATCCTCCGCGGATATCTCTAAGTTCTTGTGGAAGGGCTATGTATAATGTCATGGGCCTTACAAAGAGTAAGAAAGAAAGAGGACTTTCTAGCACTATTTTATTAGGCGTAGCAGTGGGTTAGGCTTTAATAGCCAGGCCTGTTTTTATTTTTAATGCGGCATGTTAACTTTCTTAGTAAAGCAGCTAAAGAGATAGTGTAGACACAAAGAGGGGACAAGGTGAGTATAAGGTAATTATAGGTATTAAAGGGTGGGCAAATCACCTTAAATAGGTAAGCAAATTATCTTAAGGGGTGAGTAAATAATCTTAAAGGGTGAGCAAATCACCTTTAATAGTAAGCGGATTACCTGACTCACCGGGCTCACCCTGTTAAAGCAGCAACGTCCGGATCAGGCAGGAAGGAGGTGCTCGTAGTTTTTTGGACGGTAGAAATACCTACCTAGGTACCATACAAGCCCGACGTCCACCTCCACCTCCGCACTTGTTTATAGCACTAGCGCTAGCGCTACCTACCCCGCCGTCATCTTACAAGCACAAGCGGGATACTCCAAAAGAATTGTGGTTCCGATACTCCAGAAGTCCGTTGAGGGTTGATCCGTAGGAGATTATCGCCCCGTCCGATTGACCGGCAGCATATGCCATTACCATTACCCTCCTGGCCAGAGCCCGGGCAATACGGTAAGTTAGGGCTCGGTCATTGTGGGGCGGCCGTTCAGGCTTCAGTCTTCAGTCTTGGCGACAGCGATGAGCACGGCGGGAACTTGGAATGCCAGACCTTACCTTAAGTGAATGAGTTTGGGTTGGTAGATCGCTCTTTCTTGCTCAGGTCCGGGCTTTACGATCACACATATCTGTGCTATTCCTGCGGGCTGGGGCTGGGGCAAGGAGAATGTGGTTGTGGTTCATGGCAGGCCCCGGGGGTACGCCTAGACGTCCGCTGGCTTTAATAAGTGGCAGGGCAGTCCGTTCATAGCAGAGGAAATTTTAGGTATCTTCGCTTCTCTGGCCAGTTCGCACCGCTTCATATTAGTCACAAGGACTAGTCGGTGTAATGAGTCGCCTTTCGGGGGTGGGGGGCGAGTCAAGGTTGTATGAGTGGCAGGGGGCATATTCTTTTCATATGCATTCGAACGCGCTCTAGGGCGTTGGGATTGTGCTGATCTTGCTACTATGGACTATTGTATTGGGACTAAAAAACTACTAGAAACATCTTGGTAGTTTCTTACTTTTTACCGAGATACCTCAAATATTGTCTAACAGGGTTAAAGCAGCGTTCGAAGAAAGACGACGATATTTGTTGTATCGCATATCATATTCAGCCTCGTCATATTCACATCATACTCAACACCCACAGCATAAATCCTGTTACGATTCATCTCCCTAAATCTTTTGAGTAGATAGCTTCCCCCGCAGGAACCGCCAAGCCCAAAACGCATCCACGATCAGAATCTCTCCAAACGAGAATACCAAGCTTCCGCCAAACACCAGGCTGTGGTATGTCCATGCATTATCCGCATCCAAGTATGCTACCTGGCATACGATCGCCCAGGGAAGAACATAGAAGAGATTAGAAATGAGGGATTGCGCTAGATACCATGACGTTCGGGTCGCGAGGAGGATGGCGGCGAGTTGGGTCGAAATTCCGTAGAGGATGTAGCACCTGCACAATTTTTAGAGAAAGGTTTCGGGACTTCACGGGCAGGGCTTACCAGTCGATAGTATGCCACATGTGCGCAACGATGTCCGATACCCGGTTTGACTGACTGAGCCAGAAGGCGAAGCGCTCACAGCCAAATAGCGACATGAAGATGAGGAGCGGTATCTCTATGACAAAAACGATGGCGACGGAGAGGATTGCGGGTCGAATGACCACTGTTTATTATTAGCTGAGATCTTGATGAATTGCGAGATACGAAGGCTCGCAGGGCTGTACTGTAAAGCATTGTCCATGATCGATGACGTCCATCGTCCTTCTGCCTCAGCTGTCCCCAGGCATGGCCGACAAAAGCTAGAGTCGTTGCCTCTAGAGCTTGGATGGGTACCATTATTAGTCCCCATCTGATAGTCGAGAAGACACCCCATGCGGTAGCGTAGTCAGCCGACATGGCTATAACCCCTGAAACCAGCCAGAGGTATAATGCATTGCGGATGGCGGACTCAACGAATGTGAGCGAACCGGGTTTGAGTAGAACCAGAAACCCGGCCACGGTAGGCAACTCGCTCTTCCAGTGGAGCCGACGGCCAATTCGCTCAATACTTGTGGTCCCGAAAAAGTACAGCAGGCCGGCGGTGGCAGCAACGAGGTCACAGGCAAGGCGAATGGCAGCCTGCATGTTAACGCCTGGCGTCCAACTGCCAACGTGAAACTTGGAGATAATGAGGAAGTCAAGGACGATGTTGACCGCGACCTTGACCGAGCTAATGAAGAACGGGACGTCCGGCTTATCGAGCGCGCGCGTCGCGTTGGAAACTGCGACTTCAATGGCCGAACTAAAGGCTGAGAAAGCGCTAATCCGGACGTAAGTGATGCTGGCTTCGCGGACATCGTGGGGCACGAACGCCGAGGAGAACGATCTGGCTGCGGCTGCAAAGGCAATACTCATGATCAGGCCGAGGATCGACTGGAAGATGAAAAGGGTATGCGCAAGTCCGAGTCGTGCCTTGAACGAGCGAGCCTCTTTATCGGCGATCGTAACCCACACTGCCCGCGGGAGGCCTTCGTTGAGCACCTCCGCCACGGTCCCGATGTAGGTGTAGACGTCGGTGGTAACGACGAGCGAGGAATCGATGTTGGCGATCCATATCTTAACGAGTGTACTGTATAGTGCTGGAAGGATAAACGCTGCGATGTTGAAAAGAAGGGCGCCGACGTAGCTGGAGAGTCAGAGATCACGCAGTGTGTTACTCTTGTATTGAGTGCTCACCTTGAACGATGCCACCATCCATCACCAACGGTCCATCTTAGCGACCAGAAATTATCGATTTGAGGCTTTTGGGCTGCATTCGTATCAGTGTCCTCCCTCGCCAGTATTTGTACTCCGCTGCCTTCGATATTTGGTGCCATGGTTGTGCGACCGCGAGATGTGGTTCAGATCGGGATTCCGCAGCTTGTGGGAGTTTAAGGAGAGCGCACCACCCTAGTCGGAATCAACTTCCCCGCTCTGATCTCGTGCTCGAAAAAGAAAGCAACCGGAAGCGACGCAAATGCATTGGCTGGCTAATTCGATGGATTGTAGAATATAGGTGCGCTTGATGATGAAAAGCGATGCGAGTGGTAAGAAGAAAGTCTGGTGACCGCCGCAAGGGAAGCAGTAAACTGAAGGTAGACAATCTATGAATGACGTCCGCAATGGCAACAAAGCCTTTCTTTGGGCCCTCTGAACTTGCGCCAGGCACTTTGTATCTTTTCTTTCTACTATGCTCTCCTAGTCCACTTGGCATGACTATGGCCATTAAGGTGCCGTGGTGCCATATAAATTCCCTCCCAAGCTTCACGAGCCGGCTATATATATTTGCAATTGGGTAGGGGAAACATTTAGAAAGCGAGCAGATTTTTGATCAGTCTCCAACCTTTTGGAGACCAATATATAGCTCCCACTATGAGATACTTAAAGAGGCTTCTCTTCTTCGACATGCTTGAGCTGCATCTGATCGCTTTCCCATTTCTCAATCAAGCTGATGCACCTGGCAGCCTCAGGCAACAATGGTGGAGCTGACCGCCTCAGGCAGAAAGGCAGCAAGACACCACCCGGCGGGGTTTGTTGACTGCAGTTGCGACGCGTCGCCGACACCCTGGGATTGAAAGGAAGCCACGTGTATTTAAGCACTGCAGGCACAGCTAGAGGTAAATATCTTATTGCTATAATATTGATACTGAGTACTCTAGGCTCCAAACGACGCGCAACGCATTGCGCACAGTCCTCAAGCTCGGGCGCCAAGAATGACGAAAGACAACCAAACTCCAGACTCGCACCGAAGACGAAGATCGCGTCCAGATCTGGACCTCGGGACACCACGAATAAACGCACCTTGGTGGCTCACGCCGCAGGCCTGTGGGACGCCGGAAATAGCTGATTGGAATCTCGATTCCGTGCTGCACCGACAAGGTGGTTGGCCGGCTGGCTGGCTGGAGAGCTTGAGGCCGTGGTGAGTGCTGACAAAGGCGGGGTCCTCGAGTGCCCCGCACTGAGAATTTATGATATAAGGAGCTCCTGCTCCGGCCCCAAATCTCCCTCTTCTTCTTCTCCCCTCCCAGTCTCATCCACCCGAGTACGAGTACCTCAATTACCGTCACAATGGCCAACGTTTTCTTCGACATCTCCGCCAACGACGGTATGTTTTTTCTTGCCTTGCTGGCGTTTTGCGCTTCCTGCTAATGCTAATACCCCGCCAGCCCCTCTCGGCCGCGTCGAGTTCAAGCTCTTCGACGACGTCGTCCCCAAGACCGCCAAAAACTTCCGTGAGCTCGCTACCGGTCAGCACGGCTTCGGTTACAAGGGCTCCCCCTTCCACCGTGTCATCCCCCAGTTCATGCTCCAGGGTGGTGACTTCACCCGCCAGAACGTGAGTCGCCTGCGCTGAAATCAAGGGTAATTGGGCTGGAATGTTAATGTTTGGATCCCAGGGTACTGGTGGCAAGTCCATCTACGGCGAGAAGTTCGCCGACGAGAACTTCACCCTGAAGCACACCAAGCCCTACCAGCTCTCCATGGCCAACGCCGGCCCCAACACCAACGGCTCTCAGTTCTTCATCACCGTGAGTCGCGAAGCCAAACCCATAAAATAGGAATTGGAAACTAATACTATCCATCTATAGACTGTCAAGACCTCTTGGCTCGACGGTGCCCACGTCGTCTTCGGTGAGGTCGTCTCCGGCCAGAACGTTGTCGATGAGGTCGAGAAGCTCGGTTCCCGCAGCGGTACTACCTCCAAGAAGATCGTCATCACCAACTCCGGTACCGTTTAAGCGTTATGAAGAGGAATCCTGGTTACCTTAATAGTTGAAATGAAGTGAGCTTCCGCGGCGCAGTGTGTTTCTGACGCTCTGTGTTTGCATGCAACCTCGCCAGCATTGATACCGTAGGCTAAATATTTTGTGTCATTGGTCGTAGATTGGGTTATCTCTAGTTGCGGCGACATTTGTGCCGCCCCCGGAGACCTGCATGCAGCGTTGCCTGGCGTATTCGTATGCGTGTTCCGAAATAAATGGATCGGATAACATCTAACAGGACGAACACCGGCCGAAGCAACCATCTAGGCCGAAACAATTGAGTGAATCTCGAACTAGGAACTGACAATTCGCAGCTCTAGCTTTTCCTGTGGATAAATTTGGACAGCCTGAATGGGGGGCATAGATCCTGGGTGGGTCCAGGATGGTGAATGTGAGTATCAAAGTCTAGGGGTTCTGTAAAACACCATGCTGACATCTCAGACCAGGACAGGCCAGAACAGTCCCGTGATTTGGGGCTCAGGCCTGTGCAGGATTTCGCCCGGGACCGGCTTTCTCACCCACACATAAGTACAACAAATCTCACACATATTAAATAATACCATCTTCCTCAACACCTCACCTCAACTACCATCCACACCCCCTGCTCTCAGACCATCTTGAGTCATTTGCTCAAGGCCTTCTTCCAGCTCGTCTTCCAGCTCTTCCTCAATCTCTCCTCAATCTCTCCTCGATCTCTCCTCGATTTCTCAAAAGCAAAACAAAATGTCTCCCACTGCTTCGGCCATGGTCACCCTCTCAGCAGCAACCAATCCCACCGCAACCACCCTCCCCGGCCGCACCATCAAGCTCGTCTCCTTGACCCCCAACCACGCTGACGAGCTCTTCCCCTTCGTGAACAACGCCAACCCCCAGCAAACCGCCTTGTGGGACTGGGTGCCCGTCGGCCCCTTCGCCGAGCTCTCGGACCTGCGCTCAACCCTTGCCGCCGCGATCTCATGCGACGACACCGTCCTCTTCGCGATCCTCGACGCCCGCCCAAACCTCAAGACCACCGGTAAAGCAATCGGCTATATCTCCTACATGTCCATCTCCCCCTCCAACCTCCGCCTCGAGATCGGCCACGTCGTCTTCACAAAGCCCCTCCAGGCCACCACCGGCGCCACAGAGGCCGTCTACCTCCTCCTCAAGCATGCAATCGAAGACCTGGGCTTCCGTCGTATTGAGTGGAAGTGTCATTCGCTTAATGAGACCTCCATGCGTGCTGCTCTCCGCTTTGGGTTTCAGTATGAGGGCCTCTTTCGTCAGCATATGGTTGTTAAGGGGTGTAATCGCGATACCGTCTACTATGCCATCTTGCGTGATGACTGGCCGGCTCTGAAGAAGGGGTTTGAGGGCTGGCTTGACCCTAAGAATTTTAATGACGCCGGTAAGCAGAAGAAGAAGCTTGTTGAGTTTCGTCAGGCTGCGCAGCGTGTTCTTGGGTCGCTTTAGGCTTGAGCTTGTGTTCTCTTGTGTCACTGTGTGTCTTCGGAGCGGGAGTTTGGCTGGACTGCTTTCCACTGTTTTCTTCTGAAGCTGGTGTTCTCCTGTGCTACATACCCCTGATCCTCATCCGCCTGATCCTGATTTCCTTTCCTTTTGTTCTCTTTCGCTTCTCAAAATGTGCCTGTGCGTCTTATATTTGATGCCTGATCTTGCCTGTCTCTGTCTTTCTCTCAGTTGACTTTTGGCTTTTAATTCGTCTGTGAAAAGCTCTCATGGTTTCTGTGTTTTTGTTGTTCTGTTACTGGCACTCGATGTGGCTCTTGACTGGCCTGTCTCTATCTTAAGCGGTCTTCATGGATGTCTCTTGCGCTCCTCTGCGACCTAGGTCTCGATCCGCCAAATAAAAGTCAAAATTCGTTCTTCTTTTGACATATTTCGCCTCGTTATCGTAGTAAGCAACTTGTTGATAGAAGCATTATAGCGTAGGTAATCCCTCATTATTTCCGTGATGGGAGGTGGACATACCGGCGTCATGTGATAGGCATAAATTTATGTGCAATTTGTGCACACTTTGTGCACCTGTTGTGTAACCACTTACTTTTCGCTGCAGAACCTTGTCATCATCCACAATCATCCCAACAAAGGATTTACCGACAGAAACAGGACTTCTCTATCTCAGCAATTAAGAGACGATCGTCCAAGACTCCTCCCGATGCCGTCCCTCGGATATCCTCCCAAGCCCGCCACAGCACAAAGGCCCCAAGATCTGCAAATGCGAGCGATACGAAATGACGTTCCCCTGGCCCGCACCCGTGAAGATCAACCGCGGTTGCACCATCGGCGTATTTATCTACGGGGCCGCCCTGCTAAATAACCCGGCCTCCTTTCTTGCTTTATCTTTACTTAAGCTCCAGACGCAACTATGTTCATTACAGCAGCGGCCTCCTTCGTCTGGGCAAACCTGAATCCGACAAATTACATCGGCGGCGTGAGTTTCCGCCCGCAGCGCGATATCCCCGATCTGGATGGGAAGGTTGTGCTTGTTACGGGGGGTAAGCGCTCGATTCGCAAAAGAAATTATACTTGGGTATAAGATTTCGAGATAAGGTGCTGACAGGGGCACGCAGGGAACGCCGGTCTAGGGAAAGAGACGATCCGTCAGATTATCAAGCATAACCCCGAGCACGTCTTTCTCGCCGCGCGATCTGAGGAGAAGGCGCAGAATGCGATAACGGAGCTTGAGTCGACGGCGCCGAACGTCAAAATCACTTGGCTTCCGCTAGACCTCACTTCCACGAAATCAATCCAGGATGCAGCCGAATTCTTCAAAGCGCATGCGTCGCGCCTCGATATCCTAATTCTCAACGCGGGCGTCATGTCCCTCCCACCCGGCGAAACAGATCTCGGACACGAGATCCAGCTGGGCACGAACCATACGGGCCACTTCTTACTGACGAAATTGCTTCTCCCAACACTCCTCAAGACAGCCGAGCAGCCGGGCTCCGACGTCCGCGTCGTCTCGCTCTCGTCGATCGGGCATAATCTTGCGCCGGACTTTGAGACGATACTTGATCAGGCGAAGTTGAAGCAGTGTAACACGCATGCGCGGTATGGTGCCTCCAAGGCCGCTAATATCCTTTTCGCGGCGGAGCTTGCGCGTCGCTATCCGTCTATCACGGCGGTTTCTGTACACCCTGGTATTATTGTGACGGATCTTTACGGTGCTGTTGGGGCGAGTAACCCGCTTGCGGCGGGGTTCATCAAGCTCATGGGGATGGTTGGGACGAAAGTTGAGCAAGGCGCGTGGAATCAGCTTTGGGCTGCGGTGGGCGCGAAGAAGAGTGAGCTCGTTAATGGGGGATACTATGTTCCTGTCGGTATTCGGAAGCCGAGGAATCGATATGTCACCGATAAGAATATGGGGAGGAGGCTCTGGGAGTGGACGGAAGCGGAGCTGAGGAAAGGCGGGGTAAAGCTGTGATCTACCAATGTCGGTGCGATTGGCTATCTAGATCGGATGACTTGGGCCTTGGTTCTTGCGGTTTCTGATCTATTTTGCAGATCCCTGGATCTATGTCAGATAGGTATCGTGGTGGGCAGTGGAGTGGTGACGTGCATGGCGCCCCCGGATTCTGGACGGTCCGGGCTCGCCACGCACGCAAGGACAAAGCATAATACAACTACATCCTCTTCAGAACAATCTTGTTGACTGACCTCTGGCTTTCCCGCATTTGCACCTTTGACCTCACATCACCTCGTATCAGTGACAATAGACTAACTATTTACACCAGTGAGAGAAAGCCATGCCTGAAGGTCCGCGCCCCCCCCTAATCTCCCCTCGCATTCCTTCCCGCATCTTGACCCAAGCAACAGACCCCCTCCACAAAGAAGGCTTCCTCGAGCGCATGCTCCAACCCCACCACCACCACCAGCAACAGCGCCGTCGGAGCAGCGCCAGCGAAGGCGAGCGCGAGAAGCCCGACCTCGCTGCCCTCGCCCTCGAGCGCTCCAGCAGCAATGAGGAGGAGCAACATCCGCACTCGACCTCGCACTCGAATCTGAACTCCGGTCAGACTGACAGTCTGGAAGGCAGCGCTGATCAGAAACTCGGCACCACTGCCCTCCGTCGCCAGCGACGAAATTCGCGTCTCCAGCGCTTTAGGGAGTATATGGCTAGTGAGAAGGAGCTGGATGAGGATGGGGAGATGTATGCTAAGTTAATGTAGCTTCCTGCTTCTGTTTGTTGCCTTTGCGGAGGATCGTCTTGATAAGTTTGGTTTGTTTTCGGTTTCGTTATTGGTAAAAGCGGCCAAGGTTTTTTTTCTTTTTTTTTTTTTTCAAAAAATCGTAAGTGAACTCCCCATTTTGATATTATTCCATTCTTACTGCCTGAATGTTGAGAATACCTCAAGATCTCTTGCAAGACTTTGAGTAGCACTCTCTGGCCTTGCCTAACTCTCTTAAAAGGGGTGGACGGATCACCCGTGAATTACGGTACCTTTGTCACCTGAGGCAGAGAATTCTTAGTAATTCAAGGCCTCCAACTACCGAAGTCATAAGCCGAACAGGTTTGGATGTATCAAACCTCCAAACGGTAAACAAATTTGGCTATGAATGTTGTTTACAGTACCTCTGCTTTTACCTATAAAAACTCCAAAGCATTCTTAAAACCAAAAGAATTTATCACGCTCTTTACCTTTAATATAATCCCTAGTATTTGATTAGTATTCCTAGCTAGTATAGTTTAAAGGTATTATAGTTATAAGCCCGGATTCTAACTTAATAGCTAGCTTATATTAAATTCTTACCTCTTTTAGACCTCGTGAAGCTATTCCCAACCCCTAACATACACGCCCTTTTACTATACA
>NW_027396021.1:0-16726 GCF_047715735.1 Aspergillus multicolor
GTGGGATTTAAGGATATTCTGTGCGCAAGAGTAGAAGGTACAAGTCTTAAGGTTAAAGAGCTTATATAAAAGACTAAATAAAAACTAAAAGGTAGGGTAGCTTGGTTTTTAAAGATAATAAATAATAACTAAAACTATTTAATACTATAAAAATAGTTCTTTAAATATATAACTAGATTAAATCTTTATAAAGTATTTAATATAACCTTTATTATATCCTGTTAAAGCACCTGCTTTGTAGCCTTATATTAACTAATATAACTGTACTCCCTTTTTAGCTTAGCATCATAGCTTTTGCTATAATTAGGTCAGAATATCCAATGACTCCGGTTCCTGACGTGACAGTCGGTCACACCGTATCATTGTAACAAATCCATTGGTTGACATCAGCCCGCGCTGGCCGCGTTCCCTGACAGCATGAAATAAAAGCAGTATTTCGCTCCGCGTTTACAGCCACACGGGCAAGCGACTTTCTCTGCAGATAACTTTAATTCGGAGGTTTTATTAGATTCTTCACTAAGTGTAGCAAAGGCCACATGGCCTATAGTGAATCTAATAAAGCTATTGGTTATTAAGAGATATTAACAGTATTTAAAGACAAGTTTTAGGTAATCTGCTATATCTACACCTTCCCTATTTAGTTAATCTATATTCTGCCCAGCATAGCTTAGAGAGTATCTGCTAATTACTTTTAGGAATAAGATATTAACGGTATAATTGCCAGATTTGGGTTGCTTAAGACATAATATCTCTTAATAAGCATTCTTATAATTCTAAAGCCATTGCAAGATCTTTCCTTGCTTAATTAGTGCTGTTAACACCGTGATATACTTATTAAATACCTTTAATTTATATTTAAGAGTTATTAGCTTAAATTACTGCTTTAGTTTAGCAAGAACCTCCGCGGTAAGCTTATCCCTAACAAGTTATTAAATTAGAAGAGTAATTAACCTTTAAATTACTTTATCTATATCCTGGATTTTAGAATTAATAAACTTTGCATGGTTCTAACATCTGTTGTACATTTTAAAGGCTTTCTTCGTTGCATCCTCCGCAGGAAGATCCGGATATTTAGGAATTTTAGGCTATTAATTAGCTTTAATTTCGGGATTTAAGTAATCCTATACGCCTGCAACTTTTATAAAACAAGGAATATGGCTATACCAGGCCTGCCAGTCATCCCTGGACTTAAGGATAACTATCACGCTTAAGGCAGCGCTGGTAGAGCTTATAATAACATCTTATATTATATATAGCATCATAATTCGATTGGTATTTAACTTCCGGTTTACAGGAGTTACTTCATTCCGGAAGGCCTTTATACAGCAAAAGGGCATGTATATTAGGGGTTAGGAATAGCTTCACAAGGTCCAAAAAAGGTAAGAATTCAACATAAGCTAGCTGTCGAGTTAGAATCCGGGCTCATAACTATAATGCCCTTCGGATACCGTACTAGCTAGGAATACTAATCAAATACTAGGTATTATATAGAAGGTAAAGAACGTGCTGAATCCTTCTAATTCTAAGAATTCTTAAGGGTTCTTATATGCAAATATAGAAGTTCTGCAAGGAGTTTATATAGCCGAATCCTCCATTCACCCTTCGGGAGAATGGCTATATTCAAATTCGTCTGGCTCACGAATTCGGTAGTTGGAGGCCTTGAATTACTAAGAATTCTCCACCTCAGCTGACACCACCTCTATCTCCAGACCTCCTTTGTCTCAAGACCAAAAGGAAAGACCTCGTTTGAGTGATTGGAAAGTTATAAGCATTGCCTAGCGGTAGTATTACTTGGGATGCCGATTGTTGATCTCCGCGGGCGTTCCACGGCGACGGTAGCACGCGCGAGGCTTGTCTGCAATTGTGATGTGTAGAGCAGTAGAGATAGAAGTAGAAATGTGACGGACTGTAGTAGACATTGGGTATACCGCAGCTCAAGACAGGGTAAAGAGTAGAGTGGAAAAGTGCAAGGTGAAATAGAGCAGGGTGAACAAGAACCTGAGCCTTCTATTATGGAAGGTCACTGATTGGCCAAGGCAACCCGACCAGCGCGGTTGTATTCCTAGTTGAAGTCGCCGGTCTCTTTAATGCGGTTGCGGAAGAGGTGCGGCTTGTTAGTGTTGTCTGGGTCCGTCCAGATAATGTCGCAGGCACCGTCGCCGTCCCAGTCAGCCAGATGGAGGTCGCGACGGTCAAGGTCCCTGGCTATAGAGAGTAAGGACGGGTTAAAGATTGTGTAGTTTGCGTCCCAGTAGCTTTCGCCGGAGTCAGTGATGTTTGTCAGTCCCTTGTTTGGGTAGATGCGCATGTCGCCTTTGGAGAGGATCCAGATGTAGTCCATGCGCCCGTCCGAGTGGCCCATCATGTTGCAGTAGCGGTTGCCGTCGGCTGGAAACAAGTTAGAAGGGGGTAAGGTGAAGAAGGAGAGGCTAAGTGTGTACCTTTAATCTTTGTTCCTCCTGCGCCAATGTTCTTCTACACGTGGATGTTGTATGCGTCTCCTACTTTTTCAATAAAGACGTAGTCTAGCCGACCAAGCAAGCCAAAATCTTGCGGCTCTCCGTAGACGCGGGCGAAGTGGACGCGGTACCGCAGTTTAGAGCTCCCAAAACCACCCATGCCGGAATATATTGGGCCGGAACTGGCGCCCTTGCGGTATCCCTGTCTCTAGATAATGTTCAGGCCATCCCCTCTTCACCTTTCTGGCAGCTGCGCGCATTTATGTAGGTTGTCGTTTGTCCGACGTCGTCTAGCCACAGCCAGTCGTCGCGGCCCTGATGAAGATCATCAGTGGGGGTTCTACCAAGCTGGAATAGGCAGTGGTTGACTCACATCACCGTTTATATCCTCGAACCGAACGCCCGCTATATCCCCCATGCCCTTACCCGTGAATCGCACTCCGAGGGCCTGCCAGTATGCCGGCATATCGTCTACAAGCCTGTTAGATCCGATACCCATTCACGAAGGGGAAGACAGAGCAGGTCTCACCAATCCATCCATTCCGCCAGCAGCTGATGTCGCCGCTGCCAGCAACAACGCAGTAATCGGCCCTCCCATCGCCGTCGATGTCCGCAAGCCGCACGTTCGCCTGGTTATAGCCTTCTCTGTCCTTCCATTTCCCTTTGTAAGTAAATGTAGGAAGGTTGCTGTTAGAGCCGTCGTGGTTATTAATACTGGCATACGTCGTGCCGTCCTTTCTAATGCAGATGAAGTCATTGTATCCGTCGCCTAGCAGAGATGATCATGTTAGCGCTCCATTTTTGAAAAACTAAGGGGCAGCTCACCGTTGATATCAACAAAATGCACCCCAGCCGGGTTACAATTATCCGTAACAGACAACGGGCCCGCACTCTCAAACGCCCCCTGCCCATCAACATTCCAATAAACCTCATAGCGCACAGCCCTATTAACAAGACCTTAAACAAGCAAATCGTCCCACTCCGACAAGTAAACCCTTTTAAAGAAGAACCAATCATAGTCATCAAGATCTTCACGACCAGATGCAGGAATGGAAATTGAAAATACGACACCCTTTGCTTCAATATCATGGTAGTAAATCCCGTCCTCCTCGCCGCTCCCGCGCTGCGTTAGTCCACCCGCGTAGATCCCATCGCCGTACTGCTTCTCGCATACACCACTACCCGAGTCCCCGAGCGGCGCAGGTTCAGCGATAAGATTCTGACCCGCGGCATTGACAATCGCCTCGTACTAGATCCGTGCCATTTTCGCGTACCCGGTGTTGTTTGGGTGCGTGTCATCTGAGAAATCGGAGGGATACTCGAGGAAGGAGTCATCGCCGTTTATTTTGGCAAGGATAATAGATTTATCTTTGTTACACATGGCATTCACGAGTTCGCGGTACTGGGTGTTAACGATAGGCGTGTTGCGCGCGATATTTGCGTTTCCAGAGGGCAGGAGCGTTAAGAGGATAATTAGGGTCTAACTTATATTTAGCGCGCTGAGAAGGTCTTTAATTAGTGATCTTATCCGCGCACCGGCGTTAGGGATGTCGATGTCGCGGTTACAGTTGTTGGTGCCTGCGTTAATGAGCACGATGTTCGGCTTGTAGATGTAGGAATTCCGCGAGGCGGCGTGCACTTCGGTTATGAGGTCGCCAGAGTGGGCTTCCACGTCCTACCACATGCACCTGTAAGTGGGGAGGAAATGATATGGGGGTAGGATATGCGTGTGGATGGAGGTGCATACGTTATCATTCATGTCGCCATTGCTCTTGCTCCCGACCATGTTGACTTCCCACCCGACGTACCGGAGTTGCGAGCGCAGGGCCCCCCTGTACCCGTTTCCGGTGTTGGATCCCATGCCCCAAGTTATTGAGGCTCCGAGGGGCAGGATGCGGAGGGGGACATTGGACTAGCGGCGGACAAGCAGCTCATTGGGGAGAATGGCTCACCCCGACGCGGTGTGTGAGAGAAAAGCAAAGAGCAGAGGTAGATAGTACCACCACATAGGAAACATGATGATGTTCTCGTATTGTACTGGCTCGTTCGAGATGGAGGAATGGTACGGTTTGAGCTGGGATGGTACCGGATGGGCGTCGTCTTTATAGCCACAGCGCTCGAGGGATGCAGGTATGGAAGAGTCCTCGGAAGTACGGCGTAGCATTCGGCTCACGGTCAAGTCTGACACTCGGCTGGCCAGACTGTCTGCCTCCGAGGCTGACAGGGATACCATGTGCTGACCTGCTCTTCCCATGTGATTGTCACACTTTCCCAGGAAGCGGGCAATTCCCCGGGCAAGCTTCTGCGAGGCTATTACCAACGTGTCTGAGATGTTCTTCCCTTTGTATGGCTGCTGGCCTTCTGGGCGGCCAAGTATAGGGTAGATATGTAATGCTACTTGCAGCGTTAAAGCGTTGATACCTTTGCAAGTATTACCCAATACCTCCTGTTGGATTGATGGGATAATGCCACTGGATCAAAGACCTGGCAGGCGCGGTCCGTGTCTCGAACGTTAAAGAAAGAGGGGCTTGGATGCGAGTGAGATGTTGCAGGATATCGGAGGTAGCAACTGTATCGGGAAGCATCTCCAGGCCTCAAGGCCTCGCGAGGTATATCGACTTCAAGGACGGCCGTCCAGCCTGAGGTTAGAAGTACCTAGGAGTAAGATGTGACTCGACACCAGAAGTTCTCAAGAAGCAAGTGTGGTAGGACAGGGATGTTGACTGCGCGGGCTGCGCTTACCCTCCAGATGTCGAGTCATAGGGTTTGACCTGGGTATCACAAGCCAGACCCCAGCTCGAGTGATGAAACTAACAATAACCCGTGCCCTTCTAGTTTAAGGCAAGTTGGTTCCAGGGTGGCATGAGACATAGCCTCGTCAAAGGTCAAGTCATTCGAGATTTACTCTAGCACCCTGTACTTAGAGATATCGTACCTCAGCCCATTTATTACCATGTGTATGTACATCCGGACGCTTAATTGAGCGGCTAAAAAACCGACTATGCACCATGAGCCATCAAGTGCAGCTATGCGATCCTCTATTCGATAAACTACGCCATAGGTGCTTGGTCAAAAGAAATATCCGAATAGTATGGTAGCTTCCCCGGTAGAACAAGTTTTGTACTTCATCTAGCACGGGGCATGTATGGACGAGGCCTTGAAACCCCCTACCTAGTACCCAGCGTACTATTGGGTCTAAAATCTGACTCTTGGTTAGGGTTACATCAAATATACAATGCTCGAGCCATGATCTCGTGTAGACACTCCAACATTGTTCATGTTGGCCGGAGAATTGATATCATTGGTCGAGCTGCATAATGCCGGTCCCTGGTACTTGATCAGCCGATAGGAACGCCAGGCACGGGCACCTGGGCAAGCCAATCTAGGCCTGGATAGTACACAAGATGCGCTAGGCTAGCCTGGAGAGGGATAGCACCTGGCTTGGGGCTCAGTTTTGCCCGGGCGCTTGGCTGTGCTGCGGCTCGGACCGGGGTAGAGGGTAGTGCCAACGCCGACATACTAGATTCGTATCTACTGGATCAGAGTTATACGAGCGGGTTAACTATTATACAGTGTTCACCATACTAATAGCCTCATCACGCGCCTACAATCACCAACAGTTGCCGTGACCAGCCTATCAGATGACCTGTTCTAATCGCATGGTCAGATGGCCTCAGACTAAAGCTCGGGCCCAGCACGCTTGGCGGGCCCTCTTCTGCAGGTGACAATGCTGGTTCCTGCATATCTCAGCAGGGTCCCACTATTTGCCAACGCCAAACCGAATTAGTATCGGATACCGTTGCTGTATGAGCCTCAACCCTAGGTGTTTTCGCAACTCTAGCCGGATTCGTTGACATCGCGCCGTCCGGCCGTGAATCTGTACTAGGTATGGTATAGTACTTCAGAGTCATCGCGAAGCTGGGAAAATCCAGCGGACTCCGCTTTCTCGGGTAAAGGGAAGGTCTCAACGAACCCGTCTATCAAGATTAGTGCGTTGGCTCTCTGGTGCCACTGTAGACTTGCGAACGTTCCATCGAAGTTAACATACACGTTCAGGCCATAAACCGAGATTGGCCTCGGGGTACTGATGCACCGAGAATCCAGATGAAGCTATAGCTTTGATCGCCCGGAAGAACAGACTGCTTGCTCATTTTACTCTTCCGTATCTCATTCTTGAAGGGTTTAATGAATACGTTGTCAATGCAGGTTGGTAAGCGGTCCACTTGACGGGAGCATCATGGCTGTTCAACTAGGCTAAGTCCATACCTAGAATGAGATCAGAGCATTATTTTGATTCTGGCTTCCGCATACCTCGCCAGACCTAGCTCTGGTCCAAGGATTTTTATCTTTGAGATGAAGTTTCATGGAGCACATTCCATGGCAGAGATTTGCGATGAATGCCCTGAAATCCCACACATCCGCTAAAGAAAGGCTGAGTATGCTATGACCCTTGAGAAATTGAATTGCAGTCTGGCGGTCTCAATCGAGCTAATTCTGGAAGAAGATAGTGAAGGCGTCTAAGTATATACCCTGATGATGTTCCCTATCTTCCGAAATTGAGTCTGAGCCCTAACCCTCAAGATGCTATCATATAAACATAAGATGAAGCTATTAAGCCCCGATATAATTAAGTACTCGACACTATCCGCACTTTAAAGTCATTGCTACACCCAAACATTACACCCATCCGGCGGCATAAGATTGAGAATCTGATGCGTCATGCGCACAAGAATCAGCAAATCATTCGCCTTCTTGTCAAGAACATACTGGATTGTCATCTCGCGCATATTCGTGCTAAAACTGCTCTTCATTTCTGGTCCAGAGACAGTGGCAGTCGTATACGGGCGCGGAGAACACCGGGTTCCAAAGCCAGAACTAGACACAGCGCCGGAGACAGTAGGGTAAGGCGTGTGCTCATTACCAGAGCTGGGGTTTGAGCCTAGCGTATCGCCAATGCCTGATGGCGGCAATGACCGAGATTCAGAGCCAGATACGTAGCCCATCCCAGACGTGATTCCCGAGCCAAAACATGTACCAGACCCCAAGCCAGACCCTGAAGTCGGAGGGCCAGCGTCGCGCAAACTCGGGCTAGACCTCATGCTCATATGGCTGAGTTGTCCAAGGACGGGATCAAGAAGGTCGCCCAGCCGATTCGCGACTATGTCATGTCGCCCGCAGAAACGCAGGACCTCGAGACACGACTCGACGTGCGCGAAGATCTCGGCTATGTCGGTTGTATCGGACCCCGCGAAGTACTTCTGACAGACGCCGAGGAGCAGAACTATACACGAGTCGAAGGCAGAGCGGCTGTGATTGCGTCAGTTAGCCTGCGCGTCATATCTTTAGCAGGGCACAAGGGAGGGGAGGGGGCGGGGAGCATACATAACAAGCCAACACCGTGTCATAATTGCCTCATGCGAAAACATGAGCGTGATCATCCTTGCAAGCTGAATCGAGAAATTCGTATGCATATCGCAAATATGCTTTGGAACCTGCTTAAACAGCGTCTCGAGGCTTAACCTTGAGTCCGGAGCTATCTGGTGCAGTCCGATCCCGGTGCCATCCCTATTTTCTCCACTTGCCTTAAAAAGCTGGCAATATAGCTGCAGCCGTGAGTCAATGTACAGCATGTGCATTAAGTAGATCGCGCGCTCTTGCAGGATTGTCACGCCCTTCTCGGGCTTGTTCAGGGCCGCGAGGTGCAGTTGGGGCGGGAGGCTTTGGTGCCAGAGGTCGAGCTGCAGAGAGAGGCGGTCGGCGTGAGCCCAGTAGTCCGCTTTAAAGAGAACCATTTCGTTTTGGATTCCGGAGGCGAGGATGGCGAGCTTTGTCATTTGCGATTGGATGAGGCGAGTGGTGTAGGCTTCGGGTGTCATTGGGGCGGACTGGGGAGCTGGGGGCCAGAGGCTGTGGACCTGAAGTGACTTGTTAGGTAGTGATGTGACTTGAAAAAGAGTGAAGGACGCACCAGGTCGATTTCGCTTTCCTTCAAGCAGTTCCTGTAGCCGAGGGAGTAAGAGAGCCATCTTGGGAGCTCGTCAGCATGGGATAAAGACAAGTTGAAGAAAGGGCACATACCCTTCCAAAAAGACCAACGTCTGCAGCGTCCTTACATACTCCTCCGAGCCACTGTCATTAGGGTACGGATGCTGCATCAGATTCTCCATCCTCAACCTGGCGAGATTCAACGCGGACACTGCACTCATATTATTAGCACACGCTCCCCATCAAATAATTCAAAGACAGAACAGGGACATACTAATTAACAACCTCGCATTCGAGCTCTTATCCATAACACAGCTCATACAAAGACAAATAAAAATGCGCATTCCCTGCACATGATCCCCCTGCATCGCTTCATGCAGACTCGTCGACGCGAGCAAGAAATACGCAGCGCGTACCTCGTCCGGAACCTTATCAATCTTATAATGGCTCCCAATCGCCGCAAGGGCAGAGAGCTCACAGACATCCTCCACGCTCGCGTCCTCGCTGTGGTACACCCGCTCCATTAGCTTCGTCGATTGTTCCTCGGTAGTAACGTAGAACAGCGTCGCAGCACACTGGAAAAATGCGTCTAGCGCGTAGCGCGTCAGGCGCTCGTCCGGCAGCTTGTCGCGTCTGTTTTGCCGGTGGTGTCCGTACTGTGCCCCCATTTGGCCCAGAAGTGGGTGGTTGGCTGTTGCGGCGTAGAACATGTGCACCATTTCATCTTGCTCGTCGCGGAGGGGGTGGGAGTCGTTTGGATTTGTGTTTTGGCTCTCGTGTCCGGGTCCGGGACCTGTTTCTGGTACTGTTTGCAAAGGTTGCTGTTCAGGTTGTGGTTGCTGGACGCTCAGCTGCGCGACCTGGCCCTCAAGGTACCGGTTCCGTCGCTCGAGGGCTTCAACGCGCGCTTTCCAGTCTTCTCTCTTGCGGCCGTCTAAGCCGGAATATTCGCATGGCGCTCGCAGATCCCGGCAGCTGGTGCAGGGGTTTGCGCCGTCGCACTGTGTTCGCCAGCTTAGCTGTGGCTTGGTCTCAAGATGGGAAGCATACTCGCTTTCGGAGGGAACGACACTGATTACAAGCCCGACCGCTCTTCGTGATCTTTCGTATTCCTTTTCCATTTCCGTTGCCGTGTCCAAGCCTTACAGGGAGAATGCCGCCCCGCGGCGCGAGTGGCTGTTGGGTGGAGTGTGGGGGTGAGTTCATGACGGACATGGGGCGTTTGGTCAGTAGGCTTCAACAGTTTGATTGGAATTAGACTGAATTTGATGATATTTTCGGGGCCATCAATGTGGGCGTGGTGTGGTGGCACGATCGCAAGAACTGCTCCATCCCCACAGCGCTGGCTCCCTATTTACACGACGGCGGTGAGCTTTTTAGTAGAGGTAGGGATAGGGGCAGGTATAGATAGCGGACCCCGCAATAATAATCCAGGCTATTCTACTGGTGCTGTCATCTTCATGAGGGGTCGTGGTGTTGGCGAATGACAGCTCCGCTTGTGTCACCTAGCAAAGCTATAATCTGACTTGGGATTTTACATCGTGAACCCTGTCTTTGGCTAACTGAATCTTCGTCAACGGTTTGCAGATTGAAGAACCTCTGACTTTGAATGGCGTGGTGCAGATTGAAGAACCTCTGACTTTGAATGGCGTGGTGCAGCTTCAGTGAGCAGATCTTCCGACCGCATGTTGAGTGTGATCGGGGGAAAGTACCACGACGTCATGGAATAATCTTGCTGATTGTCCGATGTCGCCGCTTTTGCGGGTTTAATATCCAGGCCAGTGAGAATGGTGTTTAGAGAAGGTCGCTCCGTAATGGGGAGGCTGATAACGTATCTATCAGGCGATCCGCCCACCCCCAGCATTCCGCCCACCCCCTTAAAAATATCGACGCTACGCGAACTTGAAGTTATCCCCAACAACGCAATTTTCTGAACTAGGAAATAATTTAAATATAACTAAAAAGCAGGTATTTAGTTTTATTATGCCCTGAAGTATTATAGTTAGAATAGATTGGGGGACGTTGTCTTGGCGTAGTTAAAGATTTTAAAGCATTATTCTTAAGAGGGGGGTTTAGACTATTTAAAACCTTATTTCTTTATATAATAAGATCTCTTGTTTCTTGCACTAAGAGGCCTTTATTAAGAGTTATTTGCCTTTAAGATCTTTGTTTTTTAAGCCTCTTATTCGCGCTTTTAAGGCGGAGAAGGTAGTTTTCTCGAGCCAGGAACTTTTTATTATATAATGCAACTTTAAAGCCCTTTTATAGTTAAGCAAGCTTAGCCATTGCATTTGTAACAAGCACTTTAGACGCCTTCCGGATAGAGTTTTAAAGTAATAAAGTCTTGCGCTGCAGCTGTTGAACTGTATGAGGTGTAGTAAATATAGAGGAGGCCTGAGAACTCCGAGGCCTTGAGGGGGGGGGGGTGTTGGGGTGGATAGCCTAATATTAAGCTTGCTAAGAACCTGATTAGGAAGCTAGGGATTAATCCCTGTAGCCTTAAAGCTGCTCTTGATGTTTTTCTTGTTAAAGACTGTATAATACGCTCGGGGATAGTTATCTAAGAAGTTAAACTTGTTAACATGGTGTTTGCCAAGTCAGGATTTTAATTTAATAAGGCCTTTATACACGCGCTTTAAGGGTCCAAAACAACCAACATCCAGTGGCTATAAAAGGTGAAATGAATGCAAAGGTATATAAAGCGGCACTATATTGTTTTCCTTATAAATCTTGTTAAACTAAGGCGTGAGATGACTTCCATGTCCATCTAGAACAAGCAGTTAATATACACTAACTATACAAGGTGTAGTTACAGGAATAAAACAGTTTTAAAGCCAGCGAAGGCCTATCCTGTCTGTTATCTATCCATTCTTGCTAATCTTAATATGCCAGTCTCCAGGAATCCGCTCCTCTGCGAACCATCCCTTTATATAGACCGTGCCTTTAAAGATAACCATGGAGGGGATAGCCCATTCTCTGGTATTAATGTATTTAATTGTAGTTACCTATTCTTAGTTCCCTGGCTAAATAAGCCAAGGCTTGCCAGGCATGTCACGTCTGGCCACTACCTTTGCAGTGGCAATAAGGCCTATTGTAAAGCCAGTTTTATTAAAGTTGTATATATTATCTAGGAGGATCCCTTTGTTATTATAAATGGACTTATAGGAATTAAATTACTTTATAAAAATCCTGGGATCCTTGCATAGTGCCCGCTGTTAATTATAGCGCCTGGCAAAGCAAGACTTTAGTTTAGGATAATAGATTAAGAAGTTAGTAACCCAGTTCTTCCCTAGGGGAAGGCGGGGGGGGGGGGGGTGGTGGAATCTAACTTTAGGATAAAATCGGCCATCTCTGCGATATAAAAATACCGTGGCGGACATCCATGCTTATCCCTAGATATAATTTATTTTACTAAGTAGTCCTCCTAAGTTTAGGATAGCCTTATCTAGTGGTTGCAAAGTTCTTGCTAATTTTAATGTTCTTAAAGTTAATCTTGGAGCGTACCACGCGGTACCTTAAAAACATCTGCTGCTTAACAAGTAGACTATAAGAGTTTGTGCTAGGGTCACATGACTTTCATAAATCTTTTTACCAAAAGACCACATAAACCGCAAGTTACCTTGCGGTTTCCCTAGAACCCATTAAGTAGCGCAACCGGGGCCTTGTAAGCCTCAGGCATCACATGCCCACCAGGCCTTACATAGACTGAATTTTGCCATTTTTTAACGCGTTCATCGCGAGTTGGATCCTCCCCTCTTGCTCAATTAATTCTTAACGCGATCGGCGCGCTTTTCATGGCATGGTGGCTGTTTAAAATGTGGTTGTTGGTGTGCTCTATGAAAAATTAAGGGGTGGGCGGATCGCCTGATAGATACGTTATGCTCCGCATGGCTGATAGATCCAGCAGAGAGGTCTTGGGGTGAAGCGAGGTGGGTCGTGGGGTTTATACCGGGGGTGTGGAAGTGAAAGCCAGCGAATCAGCTGGCGGCGCTTCTGAAGCTCGGGTGATGCAACAATTTCAGCTGTCTGACGAGGTTGTGCATTATCAAGGCTCACCATCTCACCTACTAGACATGACGCCTAACATTAACACACTCCCTCCTGAGATTATTATGCTAATTTTAGAGAGTCTTCCAACCTCAGCTGCTCTGCTTGCGGCAATTCTAAGCTGTCGCCATGTCCACAACTTAGTCAAACCTACGTCTTTTCAGTCCTCACCTCAATAATAATTTCCCAAATAGATTCAACACACATTATCAGCAACCTTTTCTATATAATCATTTAAAAAATCCACCCCGCCCCGTCTTGTATCCAGAAACTTAAAGATAAATTAAAGTTTCTAATACAAGCCCTGGTTGCCCTGCAAGGCGTGGCATATAAGTATAACCGTGATATTCTGATGCTAGAGCTGCCACTTTAATAATATAATGTGCAATGCACATCTATTGTCCTGGATATCACTAATTATATCATGTAACCTAAAGAGAATCCAGTCCGGAGCTGGAATGACTGGCGATACATGATATCCTGTTACAGATTGATGTTTAGGGTAGCTTTAGGAAAAGCAAGACTGTTAGCGTCCCCTAGTACCACCATATGGTGGCCTTATCTAATAATATCATAGTTAAAAATCTTTTGTTAATAGCACCGTACTTCAGTCCTATTAGCATATGATTAAGGAAGCTATAAGTAATTGTCAGGGAACGCGGCCAGCGCGGACTGATGTCAGCCAATAGATTTGTTATGACGATACGGTGTGACTGGTTGTCATGTCAGGAACCGGAGTCACGGAATAATCCGCTTTAATTATATTAAAGGTATGATGCTAGTCTAGAAAAGGACTACAGTTATATTAGCAGTATAATATTATTAGATTAATAATCTAAAATATCATATTACCAGTCTGAAATATTAGATGGATAATTTAATAAAAACCATGTATTTAAAGAACTATTTTTATAATATTAAATAGTTTTAATTACTATTTATTATCTTTAGAAACCAAGCTACCCTACCTTTTAGTTTTTATTTAGTCTTTTATATAAGCTTTTTAACCTTAAGACTTATACCTTTTACTTTTACGCACAGAATATCCTTAAATCCCACTGGTTTAAGACAGATTAGCAGGCTTTATCTAATAATAATAAACCCTTAGCATAAAAGATTTAAAAATATTACTATTATTATAGGCACTTAGACTCCTTAGGCACAGCAGGCTATTATAGCCCGTCCTACCCCTACTTAAAAGCTAGAGTATATAAAAAAAGTAATTATTATAATAGCTAATAAAATCCATGCGTTAAAAAGTTTTAAAGGACTTAAAGTTAATTAGGTAAAACCCTTTAAAGGTAAGAAATTATTTTTATAAAGTTATTTAATATTAATAAATATATATATTTATATTAACAACCTTAGTAAAGCTAATAAATATAATAAAGTTATATTTACAGGCATGTACCTTAAGGGACCTGTATTTAATTAATTTAAACTATACATGCGTGACTTTTAGGAGCAGGTTGCAAAAAATAAAAAACTAATAATTAAGAAGATTTTTAAGGACTATAAAAAGTTTAAAGCCTAAATATTTAAGATATTTAGTAATTTAAACCTTAAATAAACTGCTTAAGGTAAAATAAATATATTATACCAAGGTAAATAACCTATTAGTAAATATACCGCGAAGTTTTACTAAATTACCTTAAACTTAACCTAAAACAAGTTAGCTCTTATGTTAAAATATTATAAAGGACTTAAAAGTAAGACTAAAAATTAACTAGCTATGCTTAATAACCCACTAAATATACTTAATAAGCTTATTAAAGTAATGTTATAAATAAAAACATAACAGGATAAACATTAGTATAAAAAATAATAAAATAATATATATAAGACAGGATAAAACAAGCAAAACCTATTATATAATAAAAATAAAAATATAAAAATAAATACTGCCATTATTACTAGAGAACAGAAGAATAGCAAGGAAAAAAAGTAGTTTAAAGGAAAGGACTTTAAATATAAAAAAACCAGGCATATTAAGAAACACTATTAAGCAAAGCACCAAAGTCATGGACTAGCTACCTATAATTCATAAATATACACTACCTATGCAATAACTAAACCTAATTTCCTGGACATCACGGAGGAAAATATCCTTAAGAATATTATAAAATAACAAAAGGAATTAGTGCGATCCATAAATAAATTAACTAAATAAATCAGCCAAGTACAAATAAAGGTCCAGCAGAACACAGAGGACCTTAAGAAAATAAATAAATAAATAATTAAGTACATTAACAGTAACACGCGAGGACTTAAAAAAAAAACAGAAAAGTTAACATTATTGCTAATAACAAGTCGGAAGAACAAGCAGGACGCTGCACGGGCCTTAAAGAAAGGCTAAGTATAACATTAAGTAAATAAGAATTACCTAAGGACAAGCCTCTTAAGAATTAGAGAAAAAATTACTTGCAAGAAAGTGATAAGATCCCTTTAAAATTAAAGGAAGAGTTTTATACACCTTTAATGGTTCTAATTAGCAACAAGACGGTTATAAATCACTATAAGACTTAAGAAACACAAACACAAACACAAACCCCGTTTAGTAGTGACACTAAAGGAGATAAACCTTGCAACTACAAACCAGCACAAGCAGTTTACTAGGAAGAATCTAATTATACATGGCAGGATTATCTATTAAAATATAATAAATGTAGAAAATAAATGTTTTCGTAATGCCCTGCTTATGGGCATGTTAACATTAAATTCGCGGAAGAATACAAGTAAGTATTTAATAAACAAGGAATAAGCCTTTGCAGTAAAGTCTTGGGTCACATGAAAGATTACTCTTGCAGATATTATCCTAAGTTAAGCAAGAAGGCGCACTAAGATATTAACTAGACAGAATGCTATAATAATAAGTGTTTGTAATACTAGAAGATTAAAAAATTATATTATTAAAAATTATAAGTACTAAAGATTATTACATAATAAAACTATAATTGCCCTTTGGGTAAAGATAACTATGATTATGCGGAAATAAAAGCAGGACACCTAAATTATATAAAACTTAATTACTATAATTATAATATTTTATATTACATATTCCACCAAAAGACAGGCCAGTTCCAACTAATAAGATAGGCTAAAGTATAATAATAATATTATTATTAGCACCAGAAAGAAGTTATACTCTTTATAATTAAGAATAACATATTAATTATTAAAATAGCATAGTTAAATAAAAAGTATATAAAAATCTTACTAAACTTAGGGTGCTTTAAGTAATATATTAGTAAAAGATTTATTAATATATATTAATTAGTAACCAAGCTTACAGGAGGGTACTAAAGAATGTTTAGATTTAAAAAAAAGTTATTTATTAAGAACCCAAGCTTATAACTAATAGTATGCTAATTAAGAGTAGGTAACATATTAAGAATATTATATTTAAAGTTATGCTAACCATACCTTAAGGATTCTATAATGGAGTTATTAGGATAACATGGCTTGCCTAATAAAACCTAAATATTAATTAGATAACTAGAGAAGTGCTAATTAATAATAATTAGTTAAATATAAAAAAAGAAAGATAATAAATAACACAGATCTAAGTTACTAAAGGAGCATTAGAGAAAGCTCTAGAAAAGTAAGATAAAGATAAGTAGTGGAAGGTAACATATAACTTAGGATTAATAAAAAATAAAATATAATAAGAGGCTATATAACTAAAGCCCAGAGAAGAGTATAAAAAAAACTTGCAGGAGTACTTAAAAAACTCCTAAAGAAATATTATAAATATATTAAATTATTTATAAAGCCTAACTATTAATTATCACAGCATGATAGCTATTACAAAGCTGTGATACCCTTAATACCTGGAGAAAAGTTACCATAGGTACAGTAATACTAAAAATTGCCAGTAAAGTTATAAGCAGAAATAAAGTTTATTTATAAGTTTAAAAAGGCAGGATATATTTATAAGTTAAAATTATATATATTTTTAAGGCCTATAATGGTGCCAAAGAAAGATAAAAAAGGCGCATAGGTAAAGAATAAATAATTAGTTATTAATTATTACCTTTTTAATAAAGTAATAATTAATAACACTAAGTATTATATATAAAATAAAAAAAGACCTTTTACAAGGAGCCGTGATTTTAATAATTTTTAATATTTAATAGGGTTACTATAAGGTCCTTGGCCTTAGAAGGGGTTAGCGAATAGTGTGAAAGGGTGTAATACACCTAAAAGGATAAGAATAAAAGGGTTTAGAAGCCTTT
>NW_027396022.1:0-15983 GCF_047715735.1 Aspergillus multicolor
TACTAATATAATATAACAGGTTATTATATTAAGAACTAGAGCTATTAATTATTTATATTAATTATAATAATATAATAATATTAATATAATAACTTCTTAGCTGCCATATTAGTTAAAGCAAAGTAATATAATAAATTTAACTAGATATACTTATTAAAGCAAAATACTATAATTAGTTTATTAAGTATTATATATTTAAAGGACTGTTTTTATAATATTAAATAATTTTAGTTATTATTTATTATTTTTAAAAACTAAGCTACCCTACCTTTTAGTTTTTATTTAGTCTTTTATATAAGCTCTTTAACCTTAAGACTTATACCTTCTACTCTTGCGCACAGAATATCCTTAAATCCCACTGGTTTAAGACGGATCGGCAGGCTTTATCTGACATGTTAGTGATTACCTCCTTGCTTGCCTTTCTGCTTTAATTTATTTTACATGCATATTTAATACCTTTAATCCCCTCCCTATAGTCCTGTTTATTTATATTAGTATTATTTATTTATATATATTTAAGTTTTTTATTTACTCTGTTTCTTCCTAGTTACTAATTTTAGTTAATATATTTCCCCCCTATTTAAGTCTATTTTAATTAAAAGTATAAATAAAGCTATATTTTTATCTAAAGTACTAGTATTTAATTTCTAATTTTAAAAATTTTTAAATAATGGCAGTAGGGGATTTTAAATACTTAAAGATTTTAAAGTATTAGTCCTTAAGCCCCAATCACCTATCATGGTGTAGTAGAGTTTTATTTTTTATTTAAAAGCTATCTTTACTTTCCTAGCACTGTTAAGGTTAACCGCTGACTCTTTATATTATATTAAATCATATAAATTTTCTTAACATGCATTGTCCACTCCCTAAAATAAGTAATAAAGTAGGTAATATTATAATGTACCTTATTTAAAGACCCTCTGCGCTGCCCAAACTGCAAACTTTATTTATTACTTGGTTGGGGCTGGGTGACCATACTTTTTCCCTATTTATCTTAATTTAGGATATATAATGGCTAATAAACCCTTTGACTGCCCTAATAAATGGGGATGGGCCGTGTCTATGCTTTTTATGTTAAGGTTAAGGTTTAGTCTGTGATATTAGGATAAAAGCGCTGTATTTATACCCTTACTTTAATGGTATTTTTAACCTTTTTTTTTTTTTTTTTTTTTAAATAGGTTACCTTAAGACCATATAGTCATCCTTCCCGCCTAAGTTTAATATATGGTATTACCTAGTATGTCTGGTCTGGACTTTAATAAAGAGGGCTTATAATCACTATAGTTTTTAAGATATTTTATTTACCTCCTATAGTATTCTGCTCTCTAGCCTAATTTCGCCTTTTAACACTCTAAACTTTTTTTACCCTTATTTAAGTATTAACGGGAGTTATCCGGGTAAATTAATAGTGTTATTCTAATCTCTGCTGGAAAGGACTGGCTTTCTGAAGTGGATGAACATTATACAAATCTTTTTAGCACCCTACCATAGTCACACCGGAACCCTTGCGAGTAGGTATAAACACCACCTTACCAGGTAATATCCCAGGCTCCACTCCCGCTTAACAAAGAACCTTCTCCCACTGCTGCCCGTTATAAAAACAGACCGACAGGGCCACCGAGTCCGACCGCGCAGCTAGCCCTAACTTTAACTACCTACTGTTTTCCGCGCCGGCGAGGGCAAAAAGAAAGCAGCAAAAACATACAACAGCTGGGATTCGCATGTGGTCACCCACCATACTACTAACCAGCCGGCGTGTGGCTTAAGTACGGCTGAGCGGACGGGAAGCCCTGTTCTCCACACCCTGTGGTCGTATGTGGTGGATATCTAAAAGGACGCATACATATAGGGCACTTTTGAAAACCGTGGCTAGGTAGTATAGGCGGAAACGTAGTGAACAAGCATGGATGTATGATTCCGTTTGTCCGATGTCAAATTTTGAGGATGGGTTGGGATGCCAGCCTGCCCAGGCATCAAAGTTTGTTCTGGGCAGATGCTTCCATCACCCGTTGACCCTTTCCCCGAACTTTAGAGGGATCTGGACAGCGATTCCAACATAATGACGGGCAGTGTCCCGAGGAGGCGGATGCCATTGCTCCATGTCACGAGCAAAAGCCATAGAATAATTCTCGAGTACCTTGGATGAGCCTGCAGTGCGGCTTCTCGAGTCTGTGAAGCTGAATTAGAATCGAATGACAAGCGAGCTTATGTGACAGCTCCCGTCAAGTGAGGGAATGATCTAGAACCTCTTGTCAGATTTGAGGAGCCTATTATTTCAATATCTCTATTCTATTTTCACCAGTAAATGTCACTGTAAATGTAGCCCAGTCTCCTTAGTCAACCGTGAGGTTGTCTCCCAGACCGAGAAACCTCATGAACCCTCCATGAACTACAATTACAATATCAGGCCGATCTGTATTTTCTAGTTCCCTGAGTTCTCTAGCCAAAAACTGCTGAACTCTAGCCTGCGTGCTATCTTTCGCCTCCGGCTAGAACTCTGCCGGTATCCAAGGCATTGGGTATTGCTCCTGCGATGCTGGCAGGATATGCCATTCCCGCGGCCTTATTGATGTTCGCGGCTTTTAGGCGTGGATCTCCCGAGGCGTGTTGCCATGGCTGCACCCGCACTCCCCATCCTCATCCCTACGCTAACACGAATCTTTTCCCACGTTCTCGAGTTCCATCATCACCTTTCGAGCGCGGATTCAAAGGGCGGCGAACCAGAGAATGGGGACCTTTTGCCGCTCAGCACATTGTACAAAGCAACGGGCGTTGTGACAGCCACATTCCACACCGCATATTTGCTTGCGTGCATACTGTCGGACAAGCTCTTTTTGGTCCATATGCTTTTCCCACATAGTTCGCTTATGCACGATGTCGAACCCGTCGATGGGATTACTATGTCTCTCAGACACGATATTGCCATCGGCGCAGCTGGGATACTGCTGGCATGTTCCATTAAAGTCTGGGATTTGTACAGAGTGGGACTTTCCAATGTTAGTCTTTGACCGGGCCCAGTGCCATCATCGTGGCTATTCCATTAATTGGACCTGGTGCAACAGCTGTGGCTGTATTGTACAAGAGTGAGGATGTCATGACCGGGAAGGAGCCGTCCTATGCCGGCAATTTTTGATTTGAGATCCCATTTGACAATCTTTGATCTTCTAGTCCACAGCTTGTGCAGGTGGGGGTTGTCTGGTTGCCAGATTTGCCGGACAACTGCCCAGGGTGGATAACCAGCCACGCTTTGGACCTGGTGAAGACCTTATGGAGGGTTGAGGTACCTTATCATCCTGTGAAAATAAACCAAGTCGAAAGTATCATGGTATCTCTTTCTCACTCAGTGGAATATTGTATAGCAATCAGAACCTCGTTATTGACTCCTGGCCCTAGCTGTCCGTATTAGTTGTGTACGAGAATCTCGGCCTAATGCACTCTATGTAGCAAAGGCTGCCGCCAAATGTCAAGGCGAAGACTTCTAATATGAGTTTCAAATTACCTACACAACCTGATGTAATGACAGAAATCTGCAGTAACAGAGCTGAAGAAGCTGTTAATACTACGCAGCTAGAGCGGATAGTTAGACATCAAAGATTAACTACCTAAATCTGACCCCCCCCCCCCCCCCCCCCCCCCCCCCCCCCCCCCGGGCGCTAAGCATCCCACAGTCGCGTCTTGGTGAGCTGATTCGCAACATCCGCCGTGGCCAGATCGAAGAAATCATTCAGAATAACAAGCAGATGATCATCCCCAAATCTCGCCTTTGCATTTGCATACACCCAGTTCAATGTCATCGGATCCGTATTCGCCTTCTGGGCCAACAGGATCTTATTGTGGAACGTGACCGCCGCACCACAAGCGATCATGTTCTTGCTTAAGGTCGTCTGGCACTGCAGGTATGTCATGAATGTTCCAGCTTGTTTGTCGCTGGTCATGCTTTCAAACTCGGTGATGATGCCAGAGCCATTCGGGATAATGTGGCCCTTGTCGTCGTAGACGTCGTAGGGATGGTAGCCATCGTCTTTGAACGACATGATGAATCGTTTGTTTTCCTGACGCAGCGTCTCGACTGGCTTGCTCATCTCGTCAAAGGTGCCCATTTCCAGCGTTACGCCCTTGCTTTTCGCATCGGCAAAGCAATCCTGTATCATCTTCATCACCACATCGCGCTCCGGATTATGCTCGTTCGTCTGATTCCAGGTGAACCAAACAACGATGATCTCATTGGGTTGCGCACACAGGAAATTGACAGCATCCTGGAAAAACGCACGGATGGGCTGGCCTGGAAGAATGCCGTGGTGGAAGTAGATATCATCCAGGCCAGTCACCTTGCGTATATGCGGTTCAATGCGGGACGCTCGCATTTCGAAGAACCTTGCGCCCATTGCTAGCTGGTCGCGTACGGGGTCCTTCTGGGTGCGCGATGTGCCTTCCATAATTCCAAGAGCCTTTGCCGCGCCAATGGGACCGAGATGGCCCACCCAACCCAGGGGACCAAGTAGTGGGGTGAGCACCTCGCTGATGAAGGCGGCTGGACCAAGAGTGTCGGCAATGACCTTGCAGGTATCCATGTTGTTAAAGCCAAAGTTGTGGGCCATGGGAAGGACAAAGCGATGGAAGGGTTTCTTTGCAGCCTCTGAGCCAGGTGGCACGAGCGAAGTCATCCACGAGGAGCGATCAGGGGCGACGGTAATGTAGCACTGGTGCGCACTCGGTAAATCGGCAGTTCCGTAGTTGCCAGCGTCGTAGAAGGTGTACTGGATAATCAGGCCATCAACATAGGTGATCTTTTGCGCACCGAGGTCCTTGCCCATGTTTCCGTCGCCGAGGTTGCCAGTGTAGGCATTGATGTCCTGCCATCGGTCGACAAGGGTTTTGCCGTTGCGAACGACGCGGAACTGGAACTTCTCGGCAGTTCCTCCCTTGACCTTCATCTCTGTGCTGTTCCAGGGGTTTGTGCTGGTGTTCACAGGGGTGGCAATGTCCCCTTGGAAAAGGTTGACTCCATATTTCCAATCGTTCCACTTGTCGGCCAAGTGAAAGCGACGAATATCCTTTTGGCATTGGAAGATCACGTCAACCTCTGGGTTGTTGATCCACACAGAGCAATGGATGTGCTTCTCGTCCCAGCCGGCCATGGTTCTTCAAAAATAATGTGAATATTTGAGCAGGAGTTAAGTGAGAATGATGTAGATAGGAATTGTAGCAGATGAACCTCTCCGTCACCAGTAATGGGAGCAGTATTTATCTCAGGCAAAGTGGGCAACCGTCCAGCTCATTCCTCGGCAAATTCTGCCTCAAGTATGGTTGATAGTCTGGGCCTGCATGAAATACGGGGTATAAGATTTCTCTTCAGCCCGCGGAGATCTCAAAGACCCCAGTAAATCACTCAATTGTCACAAACATCGTGGCCCCGCAAAGTTTATCTGAAAGCTGATGCGCTAATTACACGGGAATGTCAGCTGAAGAGTTGCGGAACGTGGGGCTATGATTGGACAGTGCGCAGCCATTCTCAGAGACTGCATCAAGCGCCTCCTCAGTTTTGTGAAGGACAAGTTCATCCAGTTAACCAATGCTTAAAATTGCCTTATTCCCTGCTGTGGCTGAAGATGGTTCATCCGAAGAGCATCACGCTACCATTCAGCTCGCCTCTGTGTGCAATGGCTTGTTCGAGGTGACCTTTGATTGCTTCTGTACAACATTTGCCTTTCGCTTTATATTGCTTCTGGGAATAGGAAATCTGGCCCAGCCATTAGGGTAGGAAGCTGTTGTCCACTATCATTGTCTAGACTTTGCATGACCGGAAACTTGATTCCGAGGCCAGACAGCATCGAGCGGTGGACTACCCTGTCCTACCCTCCCGTCGGAGCCTGCTTTCTTCCTCTCCGTTCCTGGCAATTTCAGGCGCGTAAACCTGGAGGTATAGTCTCATAGCCCCAACTATGCACATAGTAAGATAGCAACTCCACGCCACTGGACGGCCTGTTCAAATGGTACCGAGGGTGGAGACGGTCATGGCGCCTGCGAGGCTCCCTAACTGTCAGTGTTGGCTCTTCCTTCCCTTGCAATATCATCTTGTTACTTTCTGGTCGCAGCCTACATGTAACACAGGGATTATGCAATTCTCGAGTAGCAGACCAGCTTCGACAACATTGATATTGGACGTAAAGTTGAAGGAAGAACGCTCTATACCCGCGTCTCCTACTCTGCTTGAAACAAAACTCCGAAGTCATGAGTTTCAGGCGGGAAAATATCCATGGACAGTAATCACTACGTAGGACCAATGGACCATACTGATGACAAACCCCCACCCCGACAAGATCCGCAGCCCAAGACGAAAATGGAATTATGTTCTCGTCCGTCGCAGAGGCTACGAAGAAGACAATGGACTCAGACGTCACAAATAGTTACACAGGGTTAAAGTGGGAAACCTAGACAGGATCCAGACCCCTACTCATAAATTCATGTTTGGCCCGTTTGTTAAGTTAGTATTAGAACCGCAATCACATACTCTTCTTGTTTCAGGAACTTGCTTAAAGCATCTACAATTAAGGCTATTAGCACATTCAAGTCCTCCACTTAGTGTTTTTTAGATAAAGAAAATATTTTTCTCATCCCGAACACACTCTGTTTTGATCTCTGCTGATCACCACTTAGCTTACGAGTTGATAATATTATATAAACAGTGCTTACGGGATATTGATTGGTCGGCAGGCTTAGCAGAGTGCGCACATAACTGGCCTTGGAAGTAGTAGTGCTATGCATGGCTCCTATGAAATCAGGTGCTTTCTTTACTTATATTTACATGGTAAGATTCTGGCATGAGGACAATTATAACCCGTCCATAAGGGGAAAGAGAGTCCCCATCTGCAAAGAGGACAAAGGCGTGTCTAGAACTAACTGCTATATGTTACAATCTGCAGCTATCTAAGCACTCATAGCCTCAAATTTTAGCAAAGACCGTGCAGCATCAACAACCGTTTCCTCCAAAGGACGATACTTCAAACCCAGGATTCTTTGCGATTTGGATGTGTCGACAGTGTAAACATCAGTAGGAACTTCTCCCGCGCCAGGAGTTCCAATAGGCACTCGGCCTTTGATGTCAGGAAGGTTGGCCCGCAGAGCATCGACAATTTGCTGGTAGGCAATGAAGAAACGCTCGCCACCGGCTTCAACCACCTGGTAGGCACGCAAGTGTGCCTCAGCCACATCACGCACGTCCACGCATGACCAAAACATATTCTCCGGCACTGGATTGCTGGATTTGGACTGTGGCGACATCAGGCGGTAAATATCCATTGAAGAGGTATTTAATCTGGCAAGGTCGGCAGTGGCGTTGATATTGGGGCCGTATATTATCGGCGGCATGATTGTCGCGATTTCAAAGTTAACTTTGTTGCTCTTAACAAACTCCCGTGCATGTCGCTCAGCCACCGATTTTGCAGTTGAGTAGGCCAACCCGGCCGGAGCACCTTTGGCGGCGGCAGCTTCGTAGAGCGTTGGATTGCAGTCAAGCTCGGAGTAGACATGGCCTGCCCAATTATAATAAGCACCTTGTAAAAGTAAAGCAAGAGATAAATAAAAATAAGAAAATATAATAAAAGGCCTAATAAAGGAAAGGGTGTACTTATAAAGATTTTATAAATATATATTTAAAAAGGAGAAAAGAGAAAAGAGAAAAAAGAAAGTAAGAAAATAAAAGGAAGATCTTGTGTTAGGGTCTTACTAGATTTAAAAAAGGTAACCTTTGGGGGGGAATAACTTTTTTTCTTTTCAAGTAAAGGCTCGTAAACCAGCAAGGCATATAAATATAATAGTTATTTCTTGCCTATTTTTCTAGCTTAGTTACAAGGGTGGTTTATTACTAGCTAGATAGGGTAAAGGGGGCACAAGCCTGTATATTTATAATATTTAAATAGCTAGCAGGGAAACAGGCTATTAAAATAAAAAAAAGTAGGCTTACATATGCACAGGCAAAGCGCATATATCAAGTGAGCCTCTGGATTAAGCTTTGTAGACTTGTTAAGGGTAAGAAGTAGTGCGCACGCTGTGTTGATTTCCTTGGGCATAAATCCAGCAGTTAGTCAACGAGTTTTTGAACTTGCTTATGATCTATTAGTCACGTTGGCTTCCCAGACCTCGATCGCGACTATCAATAGGCGGTCAAAATTCATGCTGACGCAGGAGGAGGTGGAAAAAGCAGGTGCCCAGTTTCACCCCACAGATTATGGATGAGATAAACACCGGAAAGCTCGGACACCAAGCGAGATTGAAAGCGTGTTCAACACATATAAACCTAGTTAACGGTGTACTACCTACTATTATAAGGGTGACACATCCAGGGACCAAGGGCCTTTCTTAAGTTATGGGTTAAGAGTGAGCTTGTTAAGGTTAACAAGGAAATAAAGAGCTGAACATACCTTGGTTAGCGTAGATAATTAGCAGGAAAGAATCCACTATTAACCCACCTTTTCCAAGTGCTAAACACTTGTCTTCTTCATGGCTTATCAGTACAGATAGATTGACCAACCCTCCTGAATGCGGAACACTTCGTCCTGCTTCTTCCACTAGCTGGATCCACCTGGCCCATCTCGGCCCCATCGCAGTACACTCAACAAAGTCAGTGTTCAACAGTCAGAGAATAAACCTATGTAACGGACAGGCCGAGAATCTGACCATCCACAAGCCTACTTCAAGGTTGGCCTTGAAGGCAGGTGACTTTCTGTGACGCCTGAGCCGTAAGGCAGGAGCAATGATATCTTGGAGAGGAGATTCCTTTAAGAAGGGAAGCTAAGATGCTGGATTGTTGGCTCCTTGAGCCAGTATATCTTGACAAGACAACCCTAATTCATTCGGGCTGCCCTTGCGAAGGGGAGTGCATGAAATCGGATATATCTAACTATAAACCGCAAGGGATATCGCTCCTTGCAAACGGCCATTCCGGTGCGGCAAGGGATGGCGTTCCTTAAACCAACCAGGCCAAATTAAGGGTATAAAGGCTACAGGTGAACACCGCGAGTAGTTAGCTAGCTGCTACTTTAGGTATTATTATTAGCTCTGGCTGTTACATGGTTAATTTAATTAAGTTACTTAAAATATTTTTAGGGATTAGGCCAGGTCCGTATCTAGAGTAATAAAAATTAATTATAAATTATAAAGAGTCTGGTTTACTCCTTATTATATGTCCCTAAAATCCATCCCAAAACCAGAAGAAGAAGTAATAAATAAGCATAAAGTAATTATTCCTTTATAATTAGCTAGCCATGGAATTCCTAGCCCTAACATCTAAGGATTCCGGGGGTTTAGAAAAATAATAAACAGGGATTAACTTCTGCCAAGTTAGAGATAAACTTGGCCTTTAATTCACAAGGATGTCTTAGCGCCTTAACCAAATTAACCATGTCCGCGCTAACAGGGTTAGCAATCATGTTATATTGCCCCAGCTAGTTGTATGTGGTAACCAGTCCGCGGGGAAAAGTTCTGTCCTGGAAGGCATTAGCGGCATCCCTTTTCCCAGACAGGATGGGTTATATACCAGGTTCGCCACGGAAATTGTCCTAAGACATAACCCGCATGCGAAACACATAACAGCGATAATTATTCCTTATTAATCACGAGATAATAAGGAGAAACGACGCTTGGCCGCTTTTTAAATAAAGTTTAGCTACTTCTTTAAGCTTTCAGGGATTATTAAAGCTATAGGGCAGGTAATAGGTGTTTAAACTTTAGAGGATTAAGTAAACACTCTGGTGTTTACTGCTAATATTCTGTAATTAAAACTGGTAGGAGATACCGGGCTTTATTTAATAATTATTAATTTACCCGGGTTGATATTAGTTTTTAAAAATAAGCGTGATATATAGATAATTAATAACCTAGTGAACATGTACCTTAAAAGCTCCCGGACTATTATCCTTACTATTATCCTAGCAAGTAGTAATATTAATACTTAAGGTATTATCCAGCGGGCGCGTTGCCATAACAAGGATGGTATAAAAATAGTTAGAATTATTATAAAGCCAGACCTTATTAATACTAAAACTAAGCAGTAAGTTACCTGCCTGGTAAAGAATTTAAATTATACTAAGCTTAACCTAGGATTTTTTCTTTTTAAGAACCCTGCACTGGCTAAATTATAGCATAACTTCTCTCTAGCCACTAAAAAATATTTAAAGCAGCTTTTTTTTATTATAAAGCCTTAAAAAAGTCTTAGGCATAACCCAGCCTATATTAAGATTAAGAACCTGCGGGTGTTTCTTTAAGACCTTCTTAATAATCATATTAAATAAGAATTACTAAAAGTATAAGAAAAGCTATATTCACTTCTTAACTAAAATAACCAGGATCTTACTATTATTAGAATAGAATAAAATACCCCTAGTTAAATCTAGGTATATCTTACACAGATTAATACTAACTTCTAAGCTTTAGTGCAAGCTAGTGTGGATAGTGATTATAATAGGCATAATATAAGCTTTTTTAATACTAAAGTAAAGACTCTTACCAACCGCCTACATGCTCTTATTTACTAAAAAAATAAGAAGTTTGTGAACTATATAAGGAATCATGATTAAACACGCAAAATCTTCTGTAATAAATATAATAAATCCATGTTTTTAAACGGTCCGGAATTATCTCTTAATAATTAAGGCCAGATCCTTGTTAGTAATAAAGAAATAGCTATATAAATTAAGTAAGTAAATGCAAAGCCTAATAACTTTTTTATATTACTAAGACTTATAGGTATATTAATAAACACGCGGCAGGGAACTACCAGGAAATTATGACCACTCCCTGCTTACAAAACTTTTTTATTCACAGTCTGTCCAGTAGGGCAAGATCGCTTGTGACCATCTTAATATAGTTATAGCCTTGGTTTTAAGCTTCCTACAGGCTATATTAGAATTTATAATTAAGAATATTAAAGTCTACTAAAGTATGTAAAGCTGTGTTTTTAAGTCTGTTTAGGGGGATAACAAGCGCGTGATTAATAAATTAGGCTATTTACTTAAGGATAAAGCACGATAACCTATTACTTATAATTACTATTACATAAATAATATTTAAAAGGCCTGTAATAACTAGTTAAAGTGTTGAATTTAGGATTTACTATATAATACTATATAAACAGACTGGAACGGCAAGTTTCATATAAATAATTTAATTAAGAGTATAGACAAGCTTGTATTTTTACTTTAATAATAGGTAATTATAGATATAACAAAGCAGGCCTACTCCAAAGCCCAGAATAATTTAAGTATATATTATAAAGTCTGTCCACCTATTTTAATTAGGCTGCTCTCTCTAATAATATTTTTATTAGGTTGCCATAAAGATATTTATAAATAATATTTATTAACAGGTTATTAAATAATATATTATTATAAAGCTCCCAGCTGTTTTTAAACCTATTTTAGTGAGTGTATACAAGGATGATGATTTGCTTTAGATGGCGGCGGAATCTCCGCGCGTTAGTCTTCGCCGGGATAAAGCCCGCTATCTCCAGCAAATTTTAGAAAGAAGCCTTAATAATTTAAGTATCTAAACTAAGATAAGAGTTAGCTCTGGGCAAGGTTTTTTTTTCTTAAAGTTTTCCCTTCCCTTTTCGCGAATATGGGAGCCTAGAATATGTGTTATTTACTATTTATATTTTATTTTATTATACTAGGCTTGGAGCTTTATATCATGCTAGATTTATTTAGCCTTTAACCTTTTACAGGTAGTAGATATTTATTTATTAACCTAATAATTTATTATTAGTTTACTCCAAATACTTTGCTAATCTTTAGACTGTTTTGCCTCCCAACTGCTCTTTCCATTGACTTGAATAGATCCGTCGGCGATTCCAGGATAAATAAATAATATTTTCTTAGTAATAATTCTGTGATATTCCAACGACTTGAAGATACTGAGCATATATACACGAGGATCCTTGAATGAGGCAAGTGACAACAATCAAATCTTTCCGGCAGAGGAGGAGAGGACGAGTCGTATGTAGGTTCGATTGAAGTGAAGTGCTGGTTGATCGCTAACGCTCGGCAAGGGGTGACGGCCAAGTAAGCCAGGTACGCATGCAGCTCAAATTCTGCGCAGATACTAATTATGATGCCTTTGAACCGTACTAGCTAGGAATACTGATCGAATACTAGGGATTATGTTGAAGGTAAAGAGCGTGATTAATTCTTCTAGTTCTAAGAATGCTTTGGAGTTTTTATAGGTAAAAGCAGAGGTACTGTAAACAACATTCATAGCCGAATTTGTTTACTGTTTGGAGGTTTGGATACATCCAAACCTGTTCGGCTTATGACAAGGTTGCAGGTCGGTTAGACTCGTCTTTAGCGTCGGGCGCCCCGAAAGGCGCTGACTAAGTGACGTGACCGTCACATGATGGGCTCTCAACCCCTTACCGGTCCACTTAACCTTTCAAGTCACCTTACCTCTTTTAACTGCTTACCACCACGGCTTCTCTTAACAAAAATGCAAGTTTCTTACCTATTAATCACTATATAAGTGATTAAAGCAATTAAAGTAATAATAATGCTAATATCTGCCTGTAAAAGTGGTAGCTAGTATAAAGCATAATATAATAAAAGGCCTCCTTAAGCTACCCTCCTACAACCTGGTGAGTCCTTGGGTTACCTTACTTTAGCGTTTTTATTTACTTAATATTATCCCATGAAACTGGTTGCTAGCCGCTTCGCAATTACTTAGGATAAAGACAGATGTGTGATAATCTTTTATAGTGAAAGATTCTGCTGGGTGCCCGACTATTCAAATATTATGGTAAGTACCGTGTTAACTGGCTGCTTAGCATGTGCTAAGTAGTTGGCAACCAGTTAGTAGCTAATCTTTACTTTTAAACTTTATATATTTAAGATATCACACACAGGATATAAAAGAACAAAAGATTCTGCCTTAATTTAGCCTAAGTACTTAGTAGGTAACTAACAAGCAGCTCTAGTGCGGCTTACTATTAATTTTAAACTACTTGTATATGTATATATATATAGAGTAGCCTAAAGCATATTATGAAGCACTTTCTTATTGCACCGCGTAATTAGAAGAATTAGGTAATAGTAGCTAAGGATTACTTATACATGAAATACATTATATATAATACTAGAGTTAACTAATCACTAAGCACTTGCTAATCACTTTAAAAGTGGGTTAGGCATTATCCTAAAGCCAATATCGCCTTTTTATAAGGTTAAGCTCTAGCCTTTTATTCTCTAGCTACTGCAAGCGGACCCTCTTTTCTTTCTCCCTAATCTCTGCTTCTAGATTTCGCAACTTAAGCTCTTGGCGGCGCTTATCTAGATTTAAGAGATTTAATAAAGCAACTCTTTAAAGACCCTAAGTAAATTAAACTAAGCTATATAGCTTATAAGCGCCTGAGAACCATTTAGTAAATAGTAAAACTTACCAAGAATTACTAGTTTATGTTATTAACTAAGACCGTGAATTTAATTAACTTTAAGGCGATGTAGAGCGCTGGTGTTTCTAACTAACTAGAACTAGTAAGTAAGCGCTTAGCAAGTAGTTAGTAGAATTAACTAACTTTCTTAATACTAATCTTGTTTATAGTTCCCTCTTATATTTAACATGCGCCATGAATAATAAATATTAAAGTTAATAAAGTTATAATACTGGAGAATATTATCCTTGTTAAGCTTTGCAAAACTAATATTAATTAGCTTTAAGTACTTAGGAAGTGCTTAGGAACTACTTACTTTTTAATTACTTTTATTAATATTAAATATTTCCTAGTTATATTTAACTTATAATAAGACTACTTTACTATATTAATATAATTACAAAGTAGCTAATAATATTTAAAAGAAATCTTAGAGCATACTTTGTTTAGCCCTGCTTTAATAATATAGGACTTTTTATATATTGCCCAGTCTTGCACTAGCTTTACTTCTTTCTTTATTAACTAGTTAGTAAGTAATTCCTAAGTACTTAATAGCTAGTAAATACCTATTATTAAGTCTAGTAATTTATCATATTTTTCTGCAAATAAATATTTTAGTAAATTTATTATTCATGCCTAGAAAGGTGTCCCTTGGCTCTTTGCTTTAATAGCTTTTAAAACTATTTATTAAAAGTAGACATGGTAAAAGATAATTAAATACTTTAAATGCCATGCTATATCTTAATACTATGGGTTAATTTTAAAGAGATATTAACCAAGGCCTAAGTATTTAGCAAGTAATTACCAAGTAACTTTTAAGTACTTACCTGTATATTACTTGTTATCTATATTCATAATAATCCCATGTATTCCAGTTGCATGAAGATAATTAAAAAGAACTGGCTACCGCGAGACCTTATAAAGCAAAGCAAATACTTGCTTAAAGAGTAAGTAGTACCCTCTTGTTATGCCCTTAGTAGTAAAGACACGGAGTAAAGTAATAACTAGTAATTAACTAGTTAGTAACTACCTAATAACTAGTTAGCTAGTACTTACTTCTGCTTAACTCTAGTAAAAATATGGCAAAGAAAACCTTATTTATATTCTTAGATTAAATCTGCTTATAAAATATAGCTACCTTAAAAGAAGATAGCTTAGCTAGAAGCTTAATTTATTTTATATAAGCATAAAAAACCATACTACCATTAAAATCATGGTGAATTTCTTGGATATATTTTTATAAGATGGTAAGTACATGCCAAGTGGTTCCTAAGCAGTTTAAAACCACTAACCTTAATATAATGGTTAATTTATTACAGGCAAATTAGACCATTCATGTCTTGGCTATTAGGATATGAAACCAAATGTTATTTCTTAATAATAGCTGTGATCCAGTCTTTATTACAGAAGCTAAAGTATATCTCTGCTAGTGTAGAAGCATTATACTGCTGGCAAAATGCCTTAAGCTGTGGACTTCGGAGAAAGTGCGCTAAGAGATAAAACCAGTAAATAAGCAGGTGTTAAGTAGTTACTAAGTACTTACCTGTTATAAGGCTTGCATCTTACATTTAATAAATAATTTTCTTAATCCCTTGTAGGATTCGCTCTGGGGGCCGTGTAGGTGGAGGAGGAGGATGGCTATGTACACCATGTAATATAAATAAGAAATATGAATAATAATTTAAGTTTACTGGTACTAAAGCATTAAAAATAATATTGCACTTTATATGCTTTAACCAGCCTGGGCCTTGTGAATGATCTCGTTCTATATAAAACTGGTTAACAAGCATTTAGGAAGCAGTTAGTATATACTTATAATAATATTCTTGTCTTAATACCATTAGCTTAAACATACCACACTCTTTAGTTAGCGCTAGGATTCCTTTATTAAAGAGATCCTCATAAAATTATAGATCTAATACTGTATAACCTTGAATTATGCCATGATAATGCTTAGTTAGAAGCCCATGGGTTTCATTAGCACACCCAATATAGGGTGCATGTTCACCAAGGACATTCTAGAGTACTTAGCAAGTGGTTAACAACTGGTTCCCAAGCGCTTGGACTTACCGGGTATGGGTAGCGTTTAAAGACTGGCTTGCATGATAGAAGTTGATTAATACAGGCCATGCCTCTAGCGAAAAGTTTGGTCTTTGTCTGATAGAAACTAAAAGCAGTTAGCTAGCACTTATCTAATAACTTAAATAAAGCATACCTATACACATTCCGCCTTGCAGTTGTCAGATAAAGCCTGCTGATCCGTCTTAAACCAGTGGGATTTAAGGATATTCTGTGCGCAAGAGTAGAAGGTATAAGTCTTAAGGTTAAAGAGCTTATATAAAAGACTAAATAAAAACTAAAAGGTAGGGTAGCTTAGTTTTTAAAAATAATAAATAATAACTAAAATTATTTAATATTATAAAAACAGTCCTTTAAATATATAATACTTAATAAACTAATTATAGTATTTTGCTTTAATAAGTATATCTAGTTAAATTTATTATATTACTTTGCTTTAACTAATATGGCAGCTAAGAAGTTATTATATTAATATTATTATATTATTATA
>NW_027396023.1:0-14915 GCF_047715735.1 Aspergillus multicolor
CATTTGATTATAATAAATAATACCTTAATAAAGTTCATAACATATATACAAAAATAAGGCTTATATTCTTATTAAAAAGGTTTTTATATTAAATTTATATCTTCACTCAATGGCTTTGAGTATTTAATTATTTAAATACTTTATTGAAAAATAATAAAATAATATAGAAAAGCTTATTAAAAACTTTTGGGTTTTAAATTAAATAATATTTTATACCTAATTTTATGAATCATTAATAATATAGAAAACAATATAACTAAGCTAAAGATTTATATAAATAAACTAAGTTTTGACTAGCTAGATATTTAAAACATTGATAATTAAAAAAAGTATTATATTTTTAGTTCACCTTAGGAACTTTTTTATTCTTTAACTTATATGTTTTATATTTCTTTTTTGCCTTTTTTTTACCTTTTTTTTTTACCTTTTCTGTTTCTTTTCTTCTCTTTGAAATTCCATTACTTCCTTATCCTTTAGCTATAGCAAGCACTAGTTTATGAAAATATTAATATTGTTTATTTAAAGGCATTATCACTAATAATAAACTTCAAGGGCGCCTATAGATTCTTATAATATATTATATTAGCATAAACCTTAGTTTCTTAGGCCGTATATATTAAAATATGCAGCTAGGTGTCAGATAAAGCCTGCTAATCCATCTTAAACCAGAGGGATTTAAGGATATTCTATGTGTAAGAGTAAAAGGTACAAGTCTTAAGGTTAAAGAGCTTATATAAAAGACTAAATAAAACTAAAAGGTAGGGTAACTTAGTTTTTAAAAATAATAAATAATAATTAGAACTATTTAATACTATAAAAACAGTCCTTTAATTTAAATAAAAAATTTTTATTAAATTATTTATTTAATATTTTAGACTAGTAATATAATAATTTAATAATTTAATAATTTAATAATTTAATAATTTAATAATTTAATAATTTAATAATTTAATAATTTAATAATTTAATAATTTAATAATTTAATAATTTAATAATTTAATAATTTAATAATTTAATAATTTAATAATTTAATATTATTAATATACTTATAGTCCTTTTATAGACTAGCATTATACTTTTAATATAATTAAAGTAAATAATCCTGTAACTCTGGGTCCTAATATAATAACTAGTTACACTATATTATTATAATAAATTTATTAGCTAATATTAATCCGCGCTGGCCGTGTTTTTTAATAATCCCCCTTTTTTAGGTTTTTTATTCCTAAAAATCCTTTAAGTAGCATGCCTTTTATAGGTAAGTTTTTACTTATCACTTAAATACTTTTTTATAGGCTATTTCTAACTTTTTAGCATGGCAGCTTCTTTTAGCATAAAGAAAACCCTTTATAAATAAATTACTAATAATAATTTTATAATAGTATTTCCTTATACCTAATATACTTATTTATAAAAGTCCTATATTAAATCTAATCCTAAAAGCTATTATAGCAAATATATTTATACTAAAACTTATAAATATATTAATCCTAACTCAATATTCTTTAATAGCAAGTGGCAGAAGTTGGTTACAGCTTAATATAAAATTAAAAAAAAAGTAATTACTTAATAAATTAATTTATTTTTAAAAGTAAAAGTAATTATGAAGGCAGCGCGCAGGTAGCTTTATTACTTGTAATTATAAAAAAATTATAAAGCTTAAAAAGCTTAAGGAAAAGAAGTAAAAATAAAAGGAAATTAAAAAGTTATTGATATAAAGCTATTTAACTACTATGATAAGTAATAAGGGCTTTTCTACATTAACTTTTCCTAGCAAGGGTTAAGCTACTAAGGTGTTTTCCCTGTTTTTACTAAATAACTTTTTTTAACTATTTCCTTGCTAAAACTCTTAAATTTTTTTAAGGTAGTTAAGATACCTAACTAGTTCTTATAAATTATTTTCTAGTAAGTAACCTTTTTAATAAATAAAGTATTAAATTTAACCCTTTTCTATTTATTAATCCAGGATTCTTTAACTTTATACTTTTTATTAGTATTAGTTAATTTATCATGGTGATTTTCTAGATTCAGCGTTAGTTTAAGTAATAAAATATAAAATACTAGGTATACTTATATTTATGCTAGTAATAATAGGTAATAGTTATTATTAGTATGTTTTTTTTTTAATTTTATATAACTTATATTTTATTATATTAAGTTTATTGCTTAGTTATTTACTTTTAATATTGAAATTTCTTTTCCTATTATTTATTTTAAAAAATAAACTTTTTCTCCTCTTTTTAAAAGTAATATATTTTTATATTCTTTATTATAATAAAAATCTATCCTTTCTTAGCTTACCTAATATCTTGTGCAAGTTGTTTATATAGTATATCTAAATACTTAATTTATATTAAAGCTAATTTTGATTTTTTTAAACTAGTAATAATATTTATATTATTCTTGGGTTTCTTCCTAAATTTATATAATAAGGCAAGATATTTATTATGGTAATCTTTGTATTATTAATAATAAATTATATTATTAGTAGTATTCTAACTTAATTATCTTAATTTTAGTTAATGTAATGCTATAAGTATTACTTTATTAATTATATTATTTTTATTTATTTATTTATTTATTTATTTATTTATTTATTTATTTATTTATTTATCTTAACTTATTTTATATACTTTTATGATTATTTCCTAAAACTAAAATATAAAATTTTTTAATAGTTTAGTTTATATAAATACTTCTTATAGTATTACTAGTGCTAGTTTTTTTATAGTGAGATTTTTATAACTAATTTAATAATTAAATCAATATAGGTAAGTTTTATAAGAAAATTCTTAAATAATAATAGTCTTATAATAAAATTAACAGTAATACTTTCCTAAGGTTTTATAAGAAATATCTAGTATTTGCATTTTCCTGTATAGCTAGTGCTAAGATAACTTATTTTAATTATATTTATTATATTTTATAATATAGTTTTAAACCTGCTAATGTATTCTTGGAAAGAAGTATGCTTATTAAGTTTTTTTATTATTTTATTAATTTGTTGATATCCTTTCAATAATAGGTCATGGTATAACTTAATTACTTTTTAAATTATATTTTATAGTATTTTATTACTTTTTTTTAAAGTAGGATCTCTAATTCTATTTTTAAATTTATTTATTATTTTATTACTTTTTTAAAGTTATATTATAAACTTATAATTATTAATTATATATATAGTAGCTAGCTAAATATCCTGGTTAAATTTAAGAATATCCCTATTTTAATAAAAGATATTTATAAATTATTAATAACTAGTTTATGATTTTAATATTTTACTTAATAATATTTCTTAATATGCCTATTTTTTTATATTTAAAGTGTTTTTTTAAAAATTACTTTTTTTATATCCTTCTGTTTTTTAGTGGTAATGGCAGCATTTATTTTTTATATTTTTACTTTTATTATATTATAGGTTTTATTTATTTTTTCTTTTTTATATATATTATTTTACTATTTTTATACTAATATTTATCCTGTCGTGTGTTTATTTATAATACCACTTTAATAAGTTTATTAAAAGTATTTAATAAATTATTAAGCATGGCTAATTAGTCCTTGGTTTTACTTATAAGTCCTTTATAATATTTTAATATAAGGGCTAACTTATTCCAGGTTAAGTTTAAGGCTATCTAGTAAAATTTTATAATATATTTATTAATAAGTTATTTACCTTAATATAATATATTTATTTTACCTTGGGCGGTTTATTTAAGGTTTAAATTATTAAACACCTTAAAAATTTAGGCTATAAACTTCTTATAGTTTTTAAAAATCTTTTTAGTTATTAACTTCCTGTTTTTATAGCATGCTTTTAAAAGTCGCGTATATATAATTTAAATTAATTAAATATAGGTCCCTTAAGGTACGTGTTTGTAAATATAACTTTATTATATTTATTAGCTTTGCTAAGATTATTAATATATATATACATGTTTATTAATATTAAATAACTTTATAAAAATAATTTCTTATTTTTAAATAGTGCTGCTTAAATAACTTTAAGTTTCTTAAAACTTTTTAACACATAAATTTTATTAGCTAATATAATTATTACTTTTTTTATATATTCTAGTTTTTTTCTTAGTCCTAGGCTAGCTAGTGTAATTAAAGTAATAGCAGCAGCCTAAGCCTTTTAAAAAGTTTAGATTTTTATAATAATAATAAATATTTTTAAATCTCTTGCGCTAATGGTTTATTTTTATTAAATAAAGCCTGTTAATATATCTTAAACCAGTGGGATTTAAGAATATCTTATGCGTAAAAGTAAAAGGTATAAGTTTTAAGGTTAAAAAGCTTATATAAAAGACTAAATAAAAACTAAAAGGTAAGGTAGCTTAGTTTTTAAAAAAATAATAAATAATAACTAAAATTATCTAGCACTGTAAAGACAGTTCTTTAAATATATAATATTTAATAAATTAATTATAATATTTTACTTTAATAAATATATTTAGTTAAACTTATTATATTACTTTACTTAAATTAATATAATAGCCAAAAAGTTATTATATTAATACTGTTATATTATTATAAATAATATAAATAATTTATTACTCTGGTTCCTGACATAACAGCCTGTTATATTATATTAGCAAGGCAGATTTGTTAGTTAATAGCAGTCCACGCTGGCCGTGTTCCCTGACACTTAATAAGAATTCTTACTTATAACTAGTAATAATTTAAAATATATAACCTTTTTTAGTTATATAAAAGGCCCCCCGCTATATATATTATTATTTTTATAGCCATAGAATACTCTTATAAATCTTAAAATTACTTTTATATAATTTATATTTATAAATTATACCCAGGACATTTCTTACCAGGGAGTTTTATTTTAAAAAAGCTAGTAAACCTTTTAAAATTTAATAAAGAATCTAGTTTAAATAGCCTTTTTTTTATAAATTTTTTTTACCTTTTTGATAAAGAACCTTTATTTTTAATAAAAAAAGCTATACTTGCCCAAGTTACTAGGGATCTAATTTATTTATATAAATTATAAATTAAATCTTTTTAGGTTTTCTATAAGGCCTATATTATAATATTCTTTATAATGTATGTCCAAAAATATATCCTTTTGGGACCTTATATATTTATAATATATAATTATTAAAATAATTACTATTTTACTTACTTCACGTGACTTTCTTAGGCTTTTTTATATTAACTATTTTATATATAATTAATTCCTTGATAAAGGTTTATTTTCAGGGTTTAATTTTCCTGTATAATAAGTAATTTAAAACTAAAACCCAGCTAAAAATTAAAATTTTTAAAATCATATTTATAAGAGTATTTTTGTTAATAACTAAAGTATAACCAGTGCCTTATAGTTTATAACTACCTTAATTTTTTATAATATACCTTAAAGATAGTGCCTTTACTGATAAAAAACTTTATAATATCTAAAAGCTTTTATTTTTTTTATTATATAGTTATATTTAGATATAATAAGTTTTTCCAAGAAAAAGGCTATAGGCTTGTATATTTAAAATATAATTAAATTATTATTTTATAATAACCACCTTTTAGGGAACTTTATTTTTACCCGTGTAAGTAACTTTTTTTATAAAATGATTTAAATTTATTATTTCCCTAAACTTTTTCTTAAAAAGGTTTACTATCTTACAGGCTGCCAAGGTTATTATTAACCTTTTATTTTTACAGGACTATTTTTAGCTTTTTAAAAAAATTTATAAGGACTATTATTATTATTATTATATGTATTAATAAACATATAATATTAATTAATAAACATAAAAAATATAAATGTAATATATATTGTCTCTAGCACGGGCTATTTTTAGGTTATAATTATTTATAATTTTCTTATTTTAGCTTTATTAGGTATGATAATATACCCTAAAAAGTTAGTTTTTTTATATTATAAAAGTATATTTACTTTGCTTATAATATAGCCCTACCTTATAAAGCCTTTTTAACACCTTATACATATACTTTTGTCAGATAAAGCCTGCCGATCTGTCTTAAACCGGTGGGATTTAAGGATATTCTGTGCTCAAGAGTAGAAGGTATAAGTCTTTAAGGTTAAAGAGCTTATATAAAAGACTAAATAAAAATTAAAAGATAGGGTAGCTTGGTTTCTAAAAATAATAAATAATAACTAAAACTATTTAATATTATAAAAATAGTTTTTTAAATACAAGGTTTTTATTAAATTATCCATCTAATATTTTAAACTGGCAATATAATATTTTAGATTATTGATTTAATAATATTATATTACTAATATAACCATAGTCCTTTCCTAAACTAGCATTATACCTTTAATATAATTAGGTTAGATTATCCTGTAACTCTAGTTCCTAATATAATAACTAGTTACACTATATTATTATAACAACTTTATTAGCTAATATTAGTCCCCGCTAGCCATGTTCCTTAATAATCCCCCTCTCTTAGGTTCTTTATCCCTAAAAATTCTTTAAGTAGCGTGGCTCCTATAGGTAAGTTTTATTTAATACCTAGATACTTTCTTATATACTACTGCTAACTTCTTTAATATAGCAACTTCCTCTGGTGTAAAGAAAAAGATTTTTTATAAATAAATTACTAATAATAGTTTTATAATAGTCTTTCCTTGCGCTTAATACACTTATTTATAAAAATCTTGTATTAAATTTAATCCTAATAATTATTATAGCGAGTGTGTTCGTGCTGGGAATTATAAATATATTAATTCCAACTTAATATTTTCTAATAACAAGTGGCGGAAGTTGGTCGCAGCTTAAAATAAAATTAAGAAAGACAAGGAATAGTTACTTAATAAATTAATTTATTTTTAAAAGTAAAAGTAATTACTAAAGCAGCACGCAGGCGACTTTATTACTTATAATTATAAAAAGATTATAAAGCTTAAAAGGCTTAAGGAGGAGGAGCGGAAATAAAAGGAAATTAAAAAGGTAGTAAAATAAAGTTAATTAGCTATTATAATAAGCAGCAAGGGCTCTTTTACATAAAACTTCCTTAATAATATCCACGCTGCGGAGGCTTTTTCCATGCCTTTATTTAATAACTTTTTTTTAAACTATTTTTTATTAAAATTCCTAAATCTTCTTAGGGTAGTTAAGATACCTAACTAGTTTTTATAAATTATTTTTTAATAACTAGCCCTTCCAGCAAATGAAGGATTAAATCTAACCTTTATATATTTATTAGTCCAGGATTTATTTAACTTTATATTTTTTATTAGCATTAGTTACTTTATTATAGTTATTTTTTAGATTTAGCGTTAGTTCTAGTAATAAAATATAAAATACTAGGTATACTTATATTTATGCTAGTAATAATAAGTAATAATTATTATTAATAAGTTTGTTTTAATTATAAATAGCCTATATTTTACTATATTAAGTTTATTACTTAGTTATTAACTTTTAATATTAAATTATTTTTTTATTTATTATAGGAAATAAACTTTTTCTCCCTTCCTTAAAAGTAGCATATCCTTATACTTTTTATTATAATAAAATTTTATTTTTTCCTTAGCCTATTTAATATCTCGTGCAAGTAATTTATATAATATATTTAAATACTTAACTTATATTAAGGCTAACTCTAACCTTTCTTTAGCTAGTAATAATATTTATATTATTCTTAGGTTTCTTCCTAAGTTCGCGTAATAAGGCAATATATTTATTATGGTATTCTTTGCATTATTAATAATGAACTATGCTATTAATAGTATTTTAACCCAATTATCTTGGTTCTAGTTAAGGTAGTGTTATAAGTATTATTTAATTAAATGTATTATCCTTTTTATTTATTTATTTATTTATTAATAATTTATAGTTAATATATTTTAACTTGTCCCGCATGCTTCTATAATTATTTCCTAAAACTTAAACATGAATAGTTTATTTTTTATTAAATATGGATCTTTTTAATAGTCCAGTTTAAATAAATACTTTTTATAGTATTAGTAGTGCTAGTTTTTTTATAGTAAGATTTTTTATAACTAGCCTAATAATTATATATTTTATAAGTTTATATATAATAATAACTATATTAATATAAATAAGTCCTGTAATAAAATCCTTAAATAATAATAGCCTTATAATAAAATTAACAGTAATACTTTCCCAAGGCCTTGCAGGGATATTTAGTATTTATATTTTCCTATATAATTAATATTTAAATAGCTTATTTTAATTATATTTATTATATCTTATAATATAGTCTTAAACCTGTTAATACAACCTTAAAAAAAGTATACTTATTAAATCTTTTTTATTATCTTATAATAGTTTAGTAAGTAGTTATATATCACACGCATAAGTAAATAAGTATTTTTATATATATTTTAAAAATTTTAGGAATCCTTTAACTCCTTTTTTTATTTATTAATATTAAGTAACTTAAAATTTCTTTTATTATTTTTTACTTAATTTTTTATTTCTCTGGTATATATTTTATACCCAGGTATTTAATCTTATTTATATTAAATATATATTTTTAATACTTATTATAAGTCCTGCTTTTATTAATACTTATATAACTTTTTTTATATAGGCATTATATTCTTCCTTAGTTTTAAAATAAACTATAATATTATTAAAATAAATAATAATAATCTTATTTATAAACTTTCCTAGTATATAAGTTATATACCTAGTAAATTTAGCTAGTAGTTACTTTAGCCCTATAAATATAATAACCTATTTATATAATTTTATATTTATAAAAAATACTATTTTATAAATACTTTTAATATATATTTATAAGTTATAGTAATCCTATTAAATATTAAAAATTATTAAAATTATAGCTTTTTATAAAAGGTCCCTTTTTTATTTTATATATAATACTTTATTAGTATTATTAATAGTTACTTTATTAAAAAGGCAATAATTAATAATTAATTATTTATTTTTTATTTATATACCTTTTTTATCTTTCTTTAGCACTATTATAGGCCTTAAAAATATATATAACTTTAACTTATAAATATATCTTACCTTTTTAAACTTATAAATAAACTCTATTTTTACTTATAGTTTTATTAGTAATTTTTAGTACTATTATATCTGCGGTAACTTTTTTTAGGTATTAGTAATATTATAGCTTTAAAATAGCTATTATACTTTAATAATTAATAATTAAGTTTTATAAATAATTTAATATATTTATAATATTTTTTTAAAAGTCTTTTAAGCACTTTAGTAAGTTTTTTCTTATATTTCTTTCTTAGCTTTAGTTATACAGCCTTTTATTATTTTTTATTTTTTATTAATTTTAAGTTATATATTACCTTTTACTACTTATTTTTATCTTACTTTTTTAAAGCTTTTCCTATTACTTTTTTAGTAACTTAGATCTGTGCTTTTTACTAATATTTTTTTTATATTTTTAACTAAGCGCCTTTAACTAGCACTTTTTTAGTTATTTAATTAATATTTAGGTTTTATTAAGTAAGCCATGTTATTTTGATAGCTATATTATAAAATCCCTAAGGTATAATTAGTATAACTTTAAATATGATATTCTTAATATATTTACTATTTTTTATTAATATATTATTAATTATAAGCTTAGGTCCCTGGTATATTAACTTACCTTTAAATTTAAAGATTTTTAGTATTTTTTTATAAGCTTGGTTATTAACTAGTATATTTTAATAAATCTTTTACTAATAAACTATTTAAATATTTTAAGTTTAGTAAAATTCTTACATGCTTTTTATTTAATTATACTATAATAATAATTAATATATTATTCTTAATTATAAAAAGTGTTACTTTTTTTAATACTAATAATAGTATTATTATTATATTTTAATTTATCTTATTAGTTAAAACTGGCCTGTCTTTTAGTAAAATATATAATATAATATATTATAATCATAATAATTAAGTTTTATATAATTTAGGTATTCTATTTTTATTTTTATATAATTATACTTAGTTTTACCTAAGGGGCAATTATAATTTAGTATTATAATAATTTTTAGTGCTTGCAGTTTTTAGTAATATAACTTCTTAATTTTCCAGTGTTATAAACACTTATTATTATAATATTTTATTTAGTTAATATCTTAGTATACCTTCTTATTTAACTTAAAATAATATCTACAAGAGTAATCTTTTATATAACCTAAGATAAGACTATATAAGCTTATTTTTTATTTATTTAATACTTACTTATATTTTTTTGTGAATTTAATATTAACATGCCTATAAGCAGGGCATTTTAAGAATATTTATTTTTTATATTTTTTATATTTTCTATATTTTTTATATTTTAATATATAATTTCACTATATTTAGCTAAATTCTTTCTAGTAAACTACTTATACTAGTTTATAGTTACAAGAAATATTTTTTCTAGTATTTTTTTTAAACAGGGTTTATATTTATATTTCTAAAAGGCTTATTTTTAGGTAATTTTTATTTACTTAATATTATACTTAACCTTTCTTTAAGGCCTGTGCAGTATCCTGCTTTTTTTTAACCTATTATTAGTAATAATATTAACTTTTCTGTTTTCTCTTTTAAGTTCTTGCGTGTTATTATTAATATATTTAATTAATTATTTATTTATTTTCTTAAGGTCTTTAGTGCTTTACTAAACCTTTATTTATACTTAGTTAATTTATTTTATTAGTTTATTTAGGGATTACACTACTTTTTTTTATTATTTTATAGTAATCTTAAGGACTTCTTTCTTTTTAATATCCAGGAAATTAGGTTTTATTATTACATAAACAATGTATATTTGCGAATCATAAGTGGCTGGTTTCTGATTTTAGTACTTTAACAGTATTTCTTAATATACCTAGTTTTTTTATATTTAAAGTATTTTTTTTAAATTACTTTCTTTTCTTGCCATCCTTTTATTCTCCAGTGGTAATAGCAGTATTTATTTTTATATTTTTATATTTATTATATTATAGGTTTTATTTATTTTATCCTGCCTTATATATATTATTTTATTATTTTTTATACTAATATTTATCCTGCTATATTTTTATTCGCGATACTGCTTTAATAAGTTTATTAAAAGTGTTTAGTAGATTATTAAATATAGCTAGTTAATCCTTAGTCTTACTTTTAAGTCCTTTATAATATTTTAATATAAGGGCTAACTTGTTCCAGGTTAAGTTTAAAATAATTTAATAAAACTTTATAGTATATTTACTAATAAATTATTTACCTTGGTATAGTATATTTATTTTACCTTAGGTAGTTTATTTAAGGTTTAGATTACTAAATATTTTAAAAATTTAGGCTTTAAATTCTTTATAGTCCCTAAAAATCTTTTTAATTATTAGCTTTTTATCGTTTATAACCTATTCTTAAAAGTCACGCATGTATAATTTAAATTAATTAAATACAGGTCCCTTAAGGTACATGCCTGTAAATATAACTTTATTATATTTATTAGCTTTACTAAGGTTATTAATATAAATATACATATTTATTAATATTAAATAACTCTGCAGGGATATTTTTTTACCTTTAAAGGGTTTTAATTAATTTTAAGTTTTTTAAAACTTTTTAATATATAAATCTTATTAGCTATTATAATAATTACTCCCTTTATATACTCTAGCTTTTATGTAAGGGTAAGGCAGGCTGTAATAGCCTGCTATGCCTAAAAAGTTTAAGTGCCTATAATAATAATAATATTCACAAATCTCTTATACTAAGGGTTTATTATTATTAAATAAAGCCTGTTAATTTATTTTAAACCAGTGGGATTTAAAAATATTCTATGCGCAAGAGTAAAAGGTACAAGTCTTTAAGGTTAAAAAGCTTATATAAAAAACCAAATAAAAATTAAAAGGTAGGGTAGCTTAGTTTTTAAAGATAATAAATAGTAACTAAAATTATTTAACACTATAAAAATAGTCCTTTAAATACAAGGTTTTTATTAAATTATTTATTTAATATTTTAAACTAGTAATATAATATTTTTAATTATTAATTTAATAATATTATACTACTAATATAACTATAGTCCTTTCCTAGACTAGTATTATACCTTTAATATAATTAAGTTAAATTATCCTGTGACTCCAGTTCCTAACATGACAACCAGTCACATCATATTGTCGTAACAACTCTATTGGCTGACATCAGTCCGCGCTGGCCGCGTTCCCTGACAACTTTTTATAATTATTTATATCTTACAAGAATATAATATAATTATTAATCTATATAATTATTATAATATCTAATAAATCTTAAAAAGCCTAGTTTATAAACCCTTAAAATATTACAGGGGGTGTTTATGAGCCTAAATAATATTATTAAATACTTAAATAATTTATATTTTATATAAAAGGCTATCTTTTACTTATCCTCCCTTGTAATTTAAATACAATTATAGGTACTTTAAAGGGTTAATTATATATAAATTCTTATATTATTTAATCTCGCGATTATTTTATTAATAAAAAAGTTAATAATTTTTTATAAATATAATTTTTAGCCTGCAAGGTTTATATTTATATAATTTTTAATATTTTTTTTAAATTTATATAATAGCGGTACCCTAGCGAAAATTTAGGTAAATAATTTTTTTTATAAGCATGGTTTATATATACTTATAAATAACCATAGTTATTTATAAAAAGTGAAAATATAAGGGCCTAAATAGCAGTCTCTTGCTTTTTTAAATCTTAATTTTAAGATTAATCCCTCCATATTAAGGTAAAAGTTATTAAGATTTTTTTAAAATAAAAATACTTATAAAATCCCTGTTTTAATTCAGCAGCTTATTACTTAATATAATCCATTTTATTTTTATTATATTAATTAAAAATAATTATAACTAGTTCTTATAAACTCTTATTGTAAATTTTTTATAAAAGATTATATTTATTTTATTTTTATAATTTATAAATATTTTAGGATTTATAATTACCCTGCTAGGTAAGGAAATTTTTATAAATAAAAATGTTTATTTTACAAAAACCTAATTTATTTTTAACTAAGGTTATTTACTAATAACCATAGCTATTATTATAAGGTTTTTATATTATTTATGAAACATAAATAATCTAGCTTAATATACCTAATCTTCTTGTAGTAATAATATTAAGGCTTTTTTAACCTTATAACTAATTTATTCTAATAAAAATTCCTTATTCTTGCCTTGTAAAAAGCTACTAGTTAAACCTTATAATATAAAAAGGCTTAGTTAAGACTTAGTAATAAAGAATACTAATTTTTAAATATGCTTAGGAAGTATAACTATTTATAAACCTTTTATTATAAGTAAATAAGTAAGTATAATTTATAAAGATTTATAAAAAAAATAATATCTATTTAAATTCTTTATTTCCCTAGCCTAAACCACTGTTTTTTTTTTGAAATATTTTAGGTACATATAGATTAAATTTATTCTTAGCTAATTTTATATATAAAGCCTTATTTATATAACATAAAATTTATCCGCGGGATTCCCTAGCTATTTTAAAAGGAAATTGCAGAGGTTTTTTTCTATTTAATTTTTTAATATTTTAAACTTTATGCTTTATAAATCTTATAGTATTACATTAAAATAAAATATTATAAAATTTAAAATTTTCTTTTATGAGAAATATATGTTTTTTAAAAGCCTAAACTCTTTTTATAAATATATAATAACTTATGATATCATACTAATCCTGTTTACTAGGTAATTATAAGATAAGAATTTTTTAAAGGTATATAAAGAAAGTTTAACCCTTTTTATATATATTTATAAGTGGTTTTATTTATAATATATTTTTTATAAAGTTATTAGGTTAGCTTTATTTATTTTAATTCCTTTTTATAATCTTATAAAAATTTTCCAGAAATAATTTCTTAATTAGCTATAAAAAAGGAAATCTTCCTAATCTAAAAATAAATTAATTTTAAAGTTACATTTTGCTAAGCCTTTATAAATAGCTATAAATAAACCTTTTTATAAGGGGTAAATAAGTACTTTTTTGAATAATTTAAACAAGATTATTTTCAGTTACCCCAAGGTTAGTTAAGTTTATAGTATAGGTGTAAATTACCCCTAATAAACTAAATATTTTAAATTAATATCAAAATCATAAGGCTCTTGGCCTTGGAAAGGTTTTATAAAAAATTAATAGTATTTAAATAAAGGGTTTATAAGCTTTTTTGGATAAAAAAAATAAGAACTATAAAATTTATCCTAAGAATTAAAACCTTTACCTTACAACAAACAGGTATTCCTTATATATACTAAGTTAGCATGGGTGCTAACATAGCTTATTCGCAAAAGATCCTTCACGGATATCTCTAAGTTCTTGTAAAAGGGCTATGTACAATAACATGGGCCTTATACTTTTAAAAATATTATCCTAAACTAAGTAAGAAGCTATATTAGGATATTATTTATATAGTAATATATATTAATAATATTAAAAAACTAAGAAATTAAGTTATTAAACAATTATAAATATTAAAAATTATTATATAACTAAATTATAATTATCTTTTAAGTAATAATAATAATAATAATTAAATTATATAAAACTAGGATACCTAAATTATATAAAGCTTTATTACTTTAAGCATTAGACTAAAAATTATATATTTTATTATTTAAAAAATAAGCTAATTTTAGTTAAGTGAATAACTTAGTATATAATAATAATATTTTTATTAATGTTAAAAAAAGTAAAACTTTTTATTATTATTATAATATAAATAAATAAAAACAAGTAAGTATTTTTATTAAACTTAGGGTATTTAAAATAATCTACCAATTAAGATTTATTAATATATTACTTAATAATTAAGGTTATAAGAAATACTAAAAAAATCCTAAAATTTAAAAAGATCTTATTTAAAAACCTAAGCTTATAAGTCATACTTCTATATAAATATTTTTAACTTATATTTATAGGTTATAATAACTTTATTAAGGACTAAGTATTATAAAAG
>NW_027396024.1:0-13337 GCF_047715735.1 Aspergillus multicolor
TATATAGGTTATTATATTTATAGGACTAAAGTAATAACTAGCTAAATTTATTAGGTATATAACTTATATATTATAAAAGTTTATAAATAAAACTATTATTATTTATTTTAATAATATTATAGTTTACTTAAAGACTAAGAAAGAACATAATACCTATGTAAAAAAAGTTATATAAGTATTAATAAAAGCAGGACTTATAATAAGTATTAAAAAATATATATTTAATATAAATAAAATTAAATACCTGGGTATAAAGTATACACCAAAAGAATAAAAAATTAAATAAAAAATAATAAAAGAAATATTAAGTTACTTAATATTAATAAATAAAAAAAAGTTAAAAATTTCCTAGGACTTTTAAAATATATATAAAAATACTTATTTATTTATACACATGATATATAATTACTTACCAAACTATTATAAGATAATAAACCCTTTATATAAGGGTATAAATAAAAAAAAGCAGTATAATTTATTAAAAAAAGATTAAAAAAGCACCTATATTATAACCCTATAACCTAAAATTATAATATTATATAAAAATAAATATATTTAAAGGAGCCATAGGAATAGTTCTTAAATAAATAAATAAATATTAAAAGTTATAACTAGTCATGTTTTTTTTATAATAAATAATAAATACTAAATAAAGGTATAATACTTATAATTAAAAAAGTATTAATAATTATAAAAAAATTTAAAAAGGGAAGACACTACCTCTAAAAAGTAAAATATAAAGTTATTATTTAAACTAACTATAAAAACTTACCATACTTTATAATAATAAAAGAACTTAATAAATAATAGATTAAATAAGCTTAATAGTTATTATAATATAACTTTTAAATTAAGCATATTAATAGAAAAAAAATATTACCGCGGATGCGCTAAGTTAAAAACTAGATTATATAGTTAAAGTTAAAAACCCTAAGATAAATATTTTTTATAAAAATAAAGATATTTTTAAATTTAACTAGGATACCGAGCTAGCTGCTGTATATATAATTAATAATTATAAGTTTATAATATAACTTAAAGAGAAGCAAGAAAATAATAAATAACTTTAAAAATAAAATTAAAAAGCCTATTTTAACAAAAAAGTAATAAAATACTCCTGTAAAATAAAGTAATTATAATACCGTAAAATATAATTTAGGAAGTAGTTGTATTATACTATAATTTATTATTAAAACATACTAAGAAATTAAGAAAATAATAAAAAAGATTTAATAAGTATATTTCTTTTAAGAATATATTAACAGGTTTAAGACTATATTATAAAGTATAATAAATATAATTAAAATAAGCTATTTTAATACTAGCTATATAAAAAAATATAAATACTAAATATTTTTATAAAACCTTAAGAAAGTATTACTATTAATTTTATTATAAGGCTACTATTATTTAAAAATCTTATTATAGGACTGACCTATACTAATATAGTTATTATTATATATAAACTTATAAAATATGAAATTATTAGGCTAGTTATAAAAAATCTTATTATAAAAAAACTAGCACTACTAATACTATAAAAAGTATTTATTTAAACTAGACTATTAAAAAGATTTATATTTAATAAAAATAAACTATTCATGTTTAAGTTTTAGGAAATAATCATAAAAGCATGCGGAATAAGTCAGGATATATTAATTATAAATTATTAATAAATAAATAAATAAAAAGGATAATATAGTTAATTAAGTAATACTTATAATATTACCTTAACTAGAACCAAGATAATTAGGTTAAAATACTATTAATAGTATAGTTTACTATTAATAATATAAAAAATATTATAATAAATATCTTGCCTTATTATGTAAATTTAAGAAAAAACCCAAGAATAATATAAATAATATTACTAGCTTAAAAAAGATTAAAATTAGCCTTAATATAAGTTAAGTATATAAATATATTATATAAATTACTTACACAAGATATTAGGTGGGCTAAAAAAAAAGATAAAATTTAATTATAATAAAAAATATAAAAATATACCACTTTTAAAAAAGGAGAGAGAGTTTATTTCCTATAATAAATAATAAAAAAGAAAAATTTTAATATTAAAAATAAATAACTAAGTAATAAACTTAATATAGTAAAATATAAATTATTTAAAATTAAAAAAAAACCTGTTAATAATAATTATTATTTATTATTACCAGTATACATATAAGTATACCTCGTGTTTTATATCTTATTACTTAAACTAATATTAAGTTTAAAAAATAATCATGATAAAGCAACCAACGCTAATAAAGAATATAAAATTAAATAAATTTTAAACTAATAAACACACAAGAGTTAAATTTAGTATTTTATTTACTAAAAGGGTTACTTACTAAAAAATAATTTATTAAAACTAGTTAAGCATCTTAACTACCCTGAGAAAATTTAGGAATTTTAGCAAGGAAATAATTAAAAAAAAAGTTATTAAATAAAGGCATGGAAAAAGCCTCTGCAGCATGAATATTACTAAGGGAGTTTTATATAAACAAGTCCCTATTACTTATTATAATAGCTAAATAACTTTATTTTATTATTTTTTTAATTTCCTTTTATTTTTACTTATCCTCCTCGAGCCTTTTAAGCTTATTTATTTCTTTTATGTTATAAGAAATAAAGTCGCCAGCACGCTGGTTAAGAAGTTAATTTTACTTTTAAAAATAATAGGACTTTACAAGCAAAAGCTTTATTTATTCTTAAATTTTAGATTTTTTAATCAAATTTCTTATTGTACTTAAATAAGATATTTTTATTCTGTATTAAGAAAAAGGGCTTTAAAGTAATATATTTTTAGTATACTTTTATATATTTATTATAGTAACTTAAATTTTTAAACTTAATATAAGACTTATTTAGCTATAAATATTAAATATAAAAAGTAACTATTATAAAACTATACTTTTTAATTTGATACTTTAGGTTATGTTTTAAACACCTAAGTAAGAAGTTATTATAAAGGTTAATAAATAAATAATATTAAGAAAAATAAATAATAAAAAACTTAAGGATTATAAGAGTTTTGTGCTAGGGTCACGTGACTCCATAAGACTTTACCAAAAGACCACATAAACCGCAAGTTACCTTGCGGTTTCCCTAGAACCCATTAAGTAGCGCAACCGGGGCCTTGTAAGCCTCAGGCATCACATGCCTACCAGGCCTTACAAGGATCTAGCGCCTACTTATATTTTTTAGGGACAAAGAACCCAAGAAAGGGGGATTATTAGGAAACACAGCCAGCGCGGGCTAATATTAACTAATAGATTTATTATAATAATACAGTGTGACTAACTGTTATGTTAGGAACCGGAGTTGCGGGATATTTTAACCTAATTATAGTAAATGCTATAATACTAGGATAAAAAAGAACTATAATTATATTAATTAATATAAGGCTATAAAGCAGGTGCTTTAACAGGATATAATAAAAATTATATTAGGCGCTTTATAATAATTTAATTTAGTTATATATTTAAGGGATTGTTTTATAATATTAAATAGTTTTAATTACTATTTATTATTTTTAAAAATTAAGCTACCCTACCTTTTAGTTTTTATTTAGTCTTTTATATAAGCTCTTTAACCTTAAGACCTGTACCTTCTACTCTTGCGCACAGAATATCCTTAAATCCCACCGGTTTAAGACAGATCAGCAGGCTTTATCTAACATGTGACTGGTTATCATGTTAGAAACCGGAGCCACAGGATATTCCACTTTAATTATATTAAAGGTATAATGCTAGCTTGGGAAAGGATTATAGTTATATTAGTAATATAATATTATTAATTTATTGATTTAAAATATTATATTGCTAGTTTAAAATATTAAATAAATAATTTAATAAAAACCATGTATTTAGAGAAATATTTTTATAATATTAAATAGTCTAAGTTATTATTTATTATTTTTAAAAACCAAGCTACCCACCTTTTAGTTTTTATTTAGTCTTATATAAGCTTTTTAATTTTAAGACTTATACCTTTCACTCTTGCGTATAAAATATCCTTAAATTTTACTAGTTTAAGATAAATTAGCAGGCTTTATTTAATAATAATAAACCCTTAGTATAAGAGATTTAAGAATATTTATTATTAACATGGGTACTTAAATTTCTTAGGTATAGCAGGTTACTATGACCTGCTTTACCCCTGCTTAGGAGTTAAAGTGTATAAAAAAAGTAATTATTATATTAACTAATAAGCTTAATATATTAAAGAGCTTTAAGAAAATTAAGATTAATTAAATAATATTATTTAAAGGTAAGAAATCATTCCCGCAGAGTTATTTGATATTAATAAATATATATATTTATATTAATAACCATAGTAAAGTTAATAAATATAATAAAGTTATATTTACAGGCATGTACCTTAAGGGCCCTGTATTTAATTATTTTAAATTTTTATATATATATATCTCTCTTTAAAAGCATGTTATAAAAAATAAAAAGCTAATAACTAAGAAAATCTTTAAAAAATTATAAAAAGTTTAAGGCTTAAATTGTTAAAATATTTAGTAATTTAAACCTTAAATAAATTACTTAAGGTAAAATAAATATATTATATTAAAGTAAATAGCTTATTAATAACTATATTAAAAGGTTTTACTAAATAGCCTTAAACTTAACCTGGAATAAGTTAGCCCTTATATTAAAATATTATAAGGGACTTAGAAGCAAGAATAAGGACTAATTAGCTATACTTAATAATTTATTAAATATTCTTAATAAACTTATTAAAGCGGCATCACGGATAGAAATATAATAGAATAAATATTAATATAAGAAATAATAAAATAACATGCATAAAAAAAGAAATAAATAAAACTTAAAATAAAATAAAAATAAATACTGCTATTATTACTAGAGAATAAAAGGTTGGCAAAAAAAAGTAATTTTTAAAAAAAATACTTTAAATATAAAAACCAGGTATATTATAAAATACTATTAAGTAAAGTATTAAAATTATAAACTAGCTATTTATAATTAATAAATACACGCTGCCTATATAATAACAAAACCTAATTTCCTGGACATTATAAAGGAAGAAATCCTTAAGAATATTATAGAATAATAAAAGGAATTAATATAATTTATAAATAAATTAACTAAATAAATTAGCTATATATAAATAAAGGTCTAGCAAAACATAAAGGACCTTAAAAAAATTAATAAAAATAAATACTTAAAGATATTAATATTAACACACAGGAACGTAAAATTAAAAAAAAAAAAAAAAAAAAAAAAAAAAAAAAAAAAAAAAAAAAAAAAAAAAAAAAAAAAAAAAAAGTTAATATTATTATTAATAATAAGTTTAAAAAAAAGCAGGACGCTGCACGGGTCTTAAAAAAAGGCTAAATATAACATTAAGTAAATATAATATTAAGTTAATATAAATTACTTAAAAATAAGCCTCTTGGGAAATAAAAAGGAGATTACTTATAAATAAGTAATAAAATTTATTTAAATTAAAAAAAAAGAGTTTTGTATATTTTTAACAATTTAAACTAGTAATAAAATTAATTATAAATTATTATAAAACTTAAGAAATATAAATATAAACCCTGTTTAATAATAATATTAAAAAAAATAAACCTTATAATTATAAAATGGCACAAGCAGTTTACTAGAAAGAATCTAGCTAAATATAACAGGATTATATATTAAAATATTATAAATATAAAAACTAAATATTCTTAAAATATCTTGTTATAGGCAAGTTAATATTAAATTTATAAAAAAATATAAATAAGTATTAAATAAAAAAATAAGCCTATATAATAAAGTCTTAGGTTATAGAAAAAATTACTCTTATAAATATTATTTTAAGGCGCGTTAGATGCGAAAGTCACGCGCTTAAAGAATGAAGATTCAGACAAGTAAGAAGGTATACTAAGGTATTAACTAAATAAAATATTATAATAATAAGTATTCATAATATTAAAAAGTTAAAAAATTATATTATTAAAAGTTATGAATATTAAAAATTATTATATAATTAAATTATAATTACCCTTTAGGTAATAATAACTATAATTATATAAAAATAAAAGCAGGACACCTAAATTATATGAAACTTTATTATTATAATTATAATATTTTAAATTATAGATTTTACTATAAAAAAAGGCTATTTTTAACTAATAAGATAGGCTAAAGTATAATAATAATAATATTATTATTAATATATAAAAAAGTAACACTTTTTATGATTAAAATTAATATATTGATTATTATTATTATATAATTAAATAAAAAGTATATAAAAATTTTACTGGACTTAGGGTGCTTTATGTAATTTATTAGTGAAAGATTTATTAAAATATACTAGTTAATAATTATGCTTATAAAAAATACTAAATTTTTTAAATTTAAAAAAAAGCTAATTTACTAAGAACCTAAGCTTGTAACAAATAGTATGCTAATAAAAAGTAATAAATATATTAAAAATATTATATTTAAAGTTATGCTAACTATACCTTAAATTTTTTATAATATAATTATTATAATAATAAGGCTTGCCTAATAAAACCTAAATATTAATTAAATAATTAAAAAAGTGCTAGTTAATAACACTTAATCAAAAATATGGAAAAATATTAATAAAAAATATAAATCTAAGTTACTAAAGGAGTATTAGGGAAAGTTCTAGAAAAGTAAAAAAAATAATAATAAAAAATAATATATAACTTAGGATTAATGAAAAATAAAGAATAATAAAAGGCTATATAACTAAAGCTAAAAAAAGAATATAAAAAGGAACTTACTAAAGTACTTAAAAGGCTTTTAAAAAAATATTATAAATATATTAAATTATTTATAGAACCTGATTATTAATTACTATAATATAATAACTATTATAAAGCTATAATATTCTTAATGCCTGGAGAAAAGTTATTATAAGTATAACAATACTAAAAATTACTAGCAAAGCTATAAGTAAAAACAGAGTTTATTTTATAAGTTTAAAAAGGTAAGATATATTTATAAGTTATAATTATCTTTATTTTAAGACCTATAATAACGCCAAAAGAAGATAGAAAAGGTCTATAAATAAAAGATAAATAATTAGTTATTAATTATTACCTTCTTAATAAAGTAATAGTTAATAACACTAATTAAGCACCTTATATAAAATAAAAAAAGACCTTTTATGAAAAGCTATAATTTTAATAATTTTTAAAATTAAATAGGATTATTATACTTATAAAACTAAAGTAACTACTAGCTAGATTTATTAAGTATATAACTTATATATTATAAAAGTTTATAAATAAAACTATCATTATTTACTTTAAGTAATATTATAATTTACTTAAAAATTAAGAAAGAGCATAACACCTATATAAAAAAGTTATAAAAATATTAATAAAAGCAGGACTTATAATAAGTATTAAAAAAAATATATTTAATATAAATAAAATTAAATACCTAAGCATAAAGTATACACTAAAAAAATAAAAAATAATAAAAGAAATCTTAGGTTACCTAATATTAATAAAAAAAAGTTAAAGAATCCCTAAAACTTTTAAAATAAATATAAGAATACTTATTTACTTACATATGTAATACATAACTACTTACTAAATTATTACAAGATAATAAACCTATTATATAAGAATATAAATAAAAAAGGTAATATAATTTAAAAAAAATCATTAAAAAAGCGCTTATATTATAGCCTTATAACCTAAAATTATAATATTATATAAAAATAAATATATTTAAGAAAGTTATAGGAATAGATTAATCCTAAGTTATATATTATTTTAAATTTTTTATATTTTACTGGACCTTTTATTATACTTAACTAATTTATTTAATTAATTTATTTATGAATTATACTAATTTCTTTTATTATTTTATAATATTTTTAAGGATATCTTCCTTTATAATGTCCAGGAAATTACGTTTAGTTATTATATAGGTAATATATATTTATAAATTATAAGTAGCTAGTTTATAATTTTAGTGCTTTACTTAATAATATTTTTTAATATACCTGGTTTTTTTATATTTAAAGTTTTTTTTTTTTACTTTTTTTCCTTGCCATTCTTCTATTCTCCAGTGGTAATAGTAGTATTTATTTTTATATTTTAATTCTTATTTTATAATAGGTTTTACTTGTTTTTTCCTGTTTATTATATATAATTATATTACTTATTAAACTATTACTTGTTCTGGCGCATTTTAATCCGGGATACTATTTTAATAAGTTTATTAAAAGTATTAAATTAATTATTAATTAAAGTTAATTAGTTTTTTATTTTACTCCTAAGTTTTTTATAATATTTTATTATAAAAGCTAATTTATTCCAGGTTAAGTTTAAAGCTATTTAGTAAAATTTTATAGTATATTTATTAATAATTAACTTATCTTAGTATAGGGCTTTAATCCTGCCTTAAGCAGTTTATTTAAAATTTAGATTATTAAATACTTTAAAAATTTATATTTTAAATTTCTTATAATCTCTAAGAATTTTCTTAGTTATTATTAGTTTTTATTTTTTTAGCTTATTTATTTAATAGTTTTATATATATAACTTAAATTAACCAAATATAGGTCCTTTAAGGTATATTCCTGTAAATATAACTTTATTATATTTATTAGTATTCTTAAGGTTATTAATATGTAAGTATATATTTATTAAGGTTAAATAACTTTATAAAAAAATCTTTTATATTTAAATAATTTTACTTTATTAGCCTTAATTTCTTTAAAACTTTTTAATTTATCAATCTTATTTATTAATATAATAATTATTCCCTTTATATATTTTAACTCTTAAGTAAGGGTAGGGCAGGCTATAATAGCCTGCTATACCTGACAATTTTAAGTTTTTATAATAATAATAAATATTTCTACTTTTTTTATACTAAGGGTTTATTATTATTAAATAAAGCCTGCTAATTTATTTTAAACTAGTAGGATTTAAAAATATTTTATATGTAAGAGATAAAGGTATAAGTCTTAAGATTAAAAAACTTATATTAAAAACTAAATAAAAACTAAAAGGTAGGGTAGCTTAGTTTTTAAAATAAATAAATAGTAACTAAAACTATTTAATATTATAAAAATAGTCCTTAAATATATAATTCTTATTAAATTATTTATTTAATCTTTTAGACTGGTAATATAAATTTTAAATTATTAATTAAATAATATTATACTGCTAATATAACTATAGTTCTTTCCTAGACTAGCATTATACCTTTAATATAATTAGGCCGGATTATCTCGTGACTCCAATTTTTAACATAATAACCAGTCACACTGTATTATTATAATAAATTTATTAGCTAATATTAGTCCGCGCTGGCCGCGCTCCCTGACAACTACATGTAATTATTTATTAAATATTTTAACTAGCTTAATATTAAAGTTAAGCAAAAGATTATTTTTTTAACCTTATAACCTTAATAAATTATTATTAAATATTTAAAAAAAAGCTTTTACCTTTAGTTTACTTAATATTTTATAATAAAGCTTTTTTACTTAAATATATTAAGCTAATCTTCAAAAAAATAATCTACCAAAAACCTTATTAAATAAACTATAATAAAGCCTAATTTTTAATTAGGTTTATTATATTTATTCTTATAATTTTTATAGGGTAAATTTCAAATAAGATATATTTATTATTATTTAAATAAAAATAATAGTAAAATCTTAGATAATATATATAAAAAGTACTTTAAATTTTATTATAAAATATTATACTTTTAAAAATTTACTATACTAGTTAAAATACTTAAGAGGTACTTCCTTACCTAGTACTACTAGTAAAAAACCTAAAAAATATATATATAATAATAGCTAAGTAAATCTAAGCCTTTAATAAAATCATTTATTAAAAATTTATATTATATTATATTATATCAAATAAATACGTTTATATATTTAATAGTGTATTAACCTTATAAATTATAAAAAGTAAATTATAATTCTTATACTTAGTATCTATATTAACCCTTTAATTTCCATTAAAATATATATATATAACCTTAAAAATCTTAAAATAAGTAGCTTCTGCCTTCTAAAAATCTTTATATTAAGTATATAGCCTATATTATATAATAATAATAATACTTATAAAAGCCCCTAGCCCTAGTAAAATAATACTTAATAAAAAAATACCTAAGTTAACTAACTAGTATAATTTCTTAGCACTAACTTATATAACTTACTTATACCTTTATAATAGCTATATATAATTTTTTAATACTAGCTTTATAATTTTAAGTTACTTAAGCTTATTAACCCTTTTTTTAATAAGCCCCTTAATAAAGTAAATTAATAATAAAAAAAATACATTCTTACAATAATAATAATAGAATAATACTTAGTCAGGAGTAAAGTATTATATATAATAAGCTAAAAAAGTAGCACGGTAATATACTAATTAATAAAATAAGTAACAGGCGCAATATATTTTCTTATATTAATTTTTTTTTAATTTTTTAAATAACAATAACTATGTTAAGGGCTATATAGTAAATTAAAATAATTAAAATTATTAAGGTGGCTTCCAAAGCTACTTGCTTTAGGTCTTATAATAATATATAAAATATAAAAAAGGGATATAATTAAAGATATATAAAAGAATTTAAATTATAAAAGTAAAATAAAAAGTAAAAAAGAAATTAAAATTAAAAATAATAATTTAAAAGGTAATAAAATTCAAAAAAAATTAATAAAAAATTAATAAAAAATTAATAAAAAAGTAATATAATATAATATAATAATATAACCTTTAAAAAATAATATTATAAAAAAGGCGTTAGAATTTATTTAAAATATAATAATAAAAGGTAGTAATATAATAACTAGGCTATTATAAGGCCCATGCTATTATATATAGCCCTTTTATAAGAACTTAAAAATATTTATAGAGGATCTTCCATAAATAGGCTAAGTTAGCACCCGTGCTAACTTTATATATATAAAAAATACCTGTTCTTTATAAGATAAGAGTTTTAATTCTTAATATTAATTTAATAATCCTTATCTTATCTAAAAAAGGCTTATAAACCCTTTATTTCTATTTTCTAAGTATATTATACCCTTTTACACTATTTATAAACTTCTTTAAGGTTAAGAACCTTATAATTATAATATTTATTAATATATTTAGTTCATTAAGGGGAATTTACACCTATATTATAAATCTAATTTTATAAAAAAATTACTATACTAAAATATAATTATATAATAGGAAAGCAAGAGCTCATAGTTATTGAAATAAATCTTATAAGTAAAGGTACTATTTTTAAGGTATATTATAAAGAATTAAACTAATTATAAATTATAAGGTACTAGCTATATTTTAGTTATAAATAAAAATACTTTTATAAGTATAAATATATTAGTTTTAGTTTTTAGCTAGGTTTTAATTTTAAATTATATTATATAGGAAAATTAAACCCTGCAGATAAACCTTTATAAAAAATTAATTATATATAAAATAATTAATATAAAAAAGACTAACAGGGTTATATAAAGTAAGTAAAATAAAAGCTACTTTAATATTTAAGTATTATAAACACGCAAGGTGCCTAAAGGAATACAAGTTTAAGTATAATTAAAAAAAATAAAATAATATAGGCCTTATTAAAAAACCTGGCAAGACATTAATTTATAACTTATATAAATAAATTAGGCTCTCAGTAGCTTATGTATAGCTTATAGCTATAATTACTAATAATAATAATTTTTTATTAAAAAATAAAGGTTTTTTATAGGGAGGTAAAAAGAATTTATAAAAAAATATTATTTAAGCTAAATCCCTTATTAAAAACCTTAAAAAAATTACTAGCTTTTTAAAAGCAGGCCCTACTAGCAAGAAAGGTTCTAGGTATACTATATAAATATAAATTATATAAAAATAATCTTAAGGTGTATAAAAGCACTTTATAGCTATAAAAATAATAATATATATAGTAGGGCCTTTTATATAATTAAAAAAATAATTAAAAAGGTTATATATTTTAGATTATTATTAATTATAAATAAGAATTCTTATAACATTATATAATAACCTATTTATAGGGCATTACATAAAAAAGGATTTTAAAGCTAGTTAAATAAAGATTTTTTTAGTTAAAAATATATAATTTTATTATAAAGTATTATATTACTTCTTATATTTATTATATTTATTAGTTATACTAATTATGCTTATTAAAACTATTGTAATCTCTAGCTTAAATAATTATAATTATATATTTTAATATTATACTTTAAATTTATAGAGGTAAATAAATTTATAGCTTGAATTATTAATATATTAACTTATTATATTGCATTAATAGGGTAGATTTATTAATTAATAATGATTTTTTAAATTATAGTTTTTAATAATCCCTTTATATGGGTTTTTTATCCCTAAGAATCTTTAAATGGTATAAAACTTATAAATAAAAATGTTTAATTATTATTTAATATTTTTATATTATTTTTTATTTATCTATAATATTATTTAGGTTTAATATAAGAAAAAATAAACTTATTATTTTAAAAAAGGTAATTTATAATACTTACCTTATATATTGATAATTGCTATATAAAACCTTTTATTAAAATTAAAGGTTCTAGTGACTATAATAAGTATATTTAATTAGGTTATTAATATAATGGAAATTAGTGAATATTTTTTAATATTAAATAAAAGTATTCAATAAAAGCCTAAATCAAGCTTTAAAAATAAGAATAGAAGGCTTATATAATTATAATTATTAGAATAGCTAAAATTAACTAGCTTTAAAAGTAAAATAATTTTTACAAAAATATATTAGTAACTTTATTATTTATATTATAGAAAATTAAAAAGGTTAAAAGGCTTAAAAAAGGTAAAAATAAGAAAATTTAAAAAATACTAAAATAAAGTTAATTATTATAATAAATAACAAGCACTTTTTTATATAAGCTTTCTTTAATATAACTTAGGCTATTTAAAATAAATCTTATTAAATTACTTTGTTATACTATTTTCTTACCAAATTTCCTAAATTTCCTTAGGGTAGTTAAAAAATTTAATTGATTTATATAAATTATTTTTATTAAATAACCCTTATAATAAATAAAATATCAAATCTAATCCTTATAAATTAATTAATTCAGAATTTATTTAATTTTATATTTAATATTATTTCAAGTAATAAAATATAAAATACCTAGGTATACTTAAATTTTTACTAGTAATAATAGTTAATAATTACTATTAATAACTTTTTTTAATTTTAAATAGCCTATATTTTATGTTATTAAGTTTATTGCTTAATTAGTTACTGTTACTATTAAAATTATTCTTTATTACTTATTATAAA
>NW_027396025.1:0-11778 GCF_047715735.1 Aspergillus multicolor
ATTTTAATAATTTTAATAATTTTAATAATTTTAATAATTTTAATAATTTTAATAATTTTAATAATTTTAATAATTTTAATAATTTTAATAATTTTTACAATTTTTCTTTTTTATTCCCTGGCTTTAAATAGCTTAAGATTTTTTTTTGCTATTTTTAATTTAATTATTTATTTTTTTAGTATATATTTTATAACCAGGTATTTAATCTTAGTTATATAAAATTGATACTTATATATTTATTAATACCTATATCACTTTTTTTAAATTGACATTATATTTTTCCTTGGCTTAAAAGTAAACTATAATATTTTTAAAGTAAATAATGATAGTTTTATTTGCAAAGTTTTCTAAAATATAAGTTATATATACCTAGTGAATTTAGCTAGTAATTACTTTAGTCTTATAAGTATAATAACTTATTTATATAATTTTTGTAAATATTATTTTATAAATATTTTTAATCTATATTTATGTTATAGTTACCCTATTAAATATTAAAAATCATTAAAATTATAATATTTTATGAAAGGCCTTTTTTTCATCCAAGATATAACACTTGATTGGTATTATTAATTATTACTGTATTAAAAATGGTTAATTAATAGTTAATTATTTATTCTTAACCTATATACTTTTTTAATTCTCCTTTGGCATTGTTATAGGTTAGAAAAATATATATAATTTAAATCCATAAATATATTTTATATTTTTATTTATAATTTTGCTAGTAATTTTTATGATTATTATCCCTGCAGTAACTTTTTTAGGTATTAGTAGTATTATAGCTTTAAAATAGCGATTATATAATATTAATCAACAACTAGGTTTTATAAATAATTTGATTTATTTATAATATCCTTTTAAAAGTCTTTAAGTATTTTAATAATTTTTTTTTAATTTTTTTTTCTTAACTTTAGTTATATAGCCTTTTATGATATTTAATTTTTAAGTTAAGTATGATTTTTTATTACTTGATTACTTTATATTTTTCTAAAGCTTTTTATAATGCTTTTCTAGTAATTTAAGTTGATATTATTTACTAATATTTTCTTATTTTCAACTAGGTATTATTAACTGGCACTTTTTTAATTACCTAGTTAATAATTAAATCTTATTAAATAAGCCATATTATCTTATTAATAATATTATATAATTTTCAAGGCATGATTAGCATGATTTTAAATATAATACTTTTAGTTTATTTACTATTTTTATTAGTATACTATTAATCACAAGCTTGGGTTTTTAGTATATAATTTTTTCAAACTTAAATTTTTTTAGTGTTTTTTATTGGCTTAATTACTGATTAATATATATTAATAAACTCTTTACTAATAGATTACTTAAAATACCCTAAAACTAGTAAGGTCCTTACCTGTTTTTTATTTGATTATAGTGGAATAATAATATTATTATATATTAACTTATTGTTAGGGAACACGGCCAGCGCGGACTGCTGTCAGCCAATAAATCTGCCTTACTAATATAATGTGACGGGCTGTTATGTTAAGAACCGGAGCCATTAATTATTTATATTAATTATAATTATATAGTAGTATTAATATAATAACTTTTTAGCTGTTATATTAGTTAAAGCAAAGTAATATAATAAATTTAACTGGATATACTTATTAAAGCAGAATACTATAATTAATTTATTAAATATTATATATTTAAAGGACTGTCTCTATAGTGTTAAATAATTTTAATTATTATTTATTATTTTTAAAAACTAAGCTACCCTACCTTTTAAATTTTATTGAGTCTTTTATATAAGCTTTTTAACCTTAAGACTTGTACCTTCTACTCTAGCGCACAGAATATCCTTAAATTCCACTGGTTTAAGATGGATTGGCAGGCTTTATTTAACACTTATTTTATTAATTAGGATTAACCTGTTTTCTAATCATAAAATATATAGTTTTTAACTTTATAGTTATAAAAATAAGATTTTATATAATATAGGTGTCCTAATCCTGTTTTTATATAATTATAGTTATTTTTACTAAGAGAATAATTATATTTTAGTTATATAATAACTTTTAATATTTACAGTTTCTAGTATTATAATTATTAACCTTTTTATATTATTTATACTTATTATAATATTTTATTTAGTTAATATTCAGTATGCCTTCTTACTTTAACTTAATATAATATTTATAAAAGTAATTTTTTATATAGTCTTATTTTTTATTTATTTAGTACTTGCTTATATTTTTTATAAATTAATATTATCTTTTCCATGTTTAGGGTAAGTTAAAAATATTTGATTTTTATATTCTTTATACTTTGAAATATAATTCTGCTATATTTATTTTATTTTTTTTCTAATAAACTACTTATACTAGTTTATAGCTATAAGGGTTATGTTATTTATTGTATTAATACTAAATAGGGTTTATATTTATCTTTGAAAAGTTTTAGTAAGTAATAATTATTTTATTATTATTCAAAGCCATTAAAGGCGTCTAAAACTCCTTTTTCAAAATTAAAGGGATTTTACTACTTATTTATAAGTAATTCTTTTTCTAAAGAGTTTAATTATAGGTAATTTATATTTACTTAATATTATATTTATTCTTTTTTAAGACCCATGTAATATCCTGCATGTTTTTTAACTTACTTTTAGTAATTTATTTATTAACTTTTCTTATTTTATTTTTTCTCTCTTTTCAGGTTGCGTTTTTATTAACTTTACATATATTATTATTCTTTAATAATTACTTATTATTTTTATAAGGTTCTTAATATTTTATAAAACTTATGTTTATACTTTATTAATTTATTTAGTTATTTTATTTATAAAGCATAATAATAAATTTTTGATTTAATTTCCATTATTTTTAAGGACTTCTTTTTTTATATTATTTAACAAGTCAGGTTTTATTATTATATAAGTAAATATATTAAGAAATTATAGGTGGCTAGTTCATCATTTTAGCACTTTACCTGATCATAATTCTTAATATGCCTAACCTTTTTATATTTAAAGTATTTTTTTCAAATTACTTTTTTGTCTTGCTATCCTTCTGTTCCCTAGTGGTAATAGCAGTATTTATTTTTAACTTTTTATTTTTATTATATTATATGTTTTACCTGTTTTTTCCTGCCTTATGCATGTTATTTTATTATTTCTTATACTATTATTCATTTTATTATATTTTTATACATAATACAGCGTTAATAGGTTTATAAAATATATTTAATAATTTATTAAGCATAGTTAACTAGTTTCTAGCCTTTTTTTTATAGCCCCCATAATACTTTAATATAAGGGCTAACTTATTCCAGGTTAAGTTTGAAGCTATTTAGTAAAATCTTATAATATATTTATTAATAAACTATTTACCTTAGTATAATATATTCATTTCATTTTAAGTAATTTATTTAAGGTTTAGATTACTAAATACTCCAAAATTTATACTTCAAAGGTTTTATTATTGTTAATAAAGTTTGTAATTATAAGCTTTTCACTTTTATGTTATGCTCCTAAAAGTCCCGCATCTATAACTTAAACTAGTTAAATACAGGTCCCTTAAAATACATGCCTGTAAATATAACTTTATTATATTTATTAGTATTCTTAAAGGTATTAATATATAGGTATATATTTATTTAAGTTAAATAACTTTATATAAGGTTCCTGGCCTGTAGGGTGGTTCGCGAATAGCATGAAAGGGTATAATATACCTAAAAAAGAAGAAAGATGTCTTATAATTAGTACTTTTTTTAAAAGTCTAGGAGTCCTAGGCTCGCGGCAAGATGGTATTTTTCATATAGGCTAGGTTAGCGTAAGGCTAACTTATTTTTATATTTATAGTTATTTTACAAATATGGTTAAATTATTTATAAAAAGTTTAAATATATTATGATAAGCCTTATAATTACGTTTGATATATAGTCCTTGTAGTCTTTATAACTAGTAAGAATTTAAGATAATACTAAATACTACCCTTATAAAATCCTTATATAAGCTAAAAACCCTGTTTACAGGGAATAAAAATACTTTATAATACAAAAATTATATATTTTTTTTATTATTTTTATAATATAAGTCCCCTCTGCAGGTTCTAGTATCCCTGTTTTTATATATTAAGATATTAAAAATACCTTTTTTATATTAAGTATTAATTATATATTATATCTATTTATTCCCCCTAAGATAATAAAATACTTTATAAATATATACTAGCATGCTTATTACTTATAATCTTTAATTTTAATAAATTATCATTTATACGTCTTTATAAGCTTTAGCTTTTTATATACCTTTATGCCTGGTTCTTTGCCTGTAAATAATAATATTTTATATATTATTCATAAGCCACTTTTTTAAGCTTAAAGCTTTCTAATACTCTTGTTTTGATATACATGGCTTTTAAGTTTAAAGCTTACAAGAAGATGTTTAAGCTTAGAGCTTTGTAAGGTTTATATAATATATATGCTTTAAGTTTTAAGCTTCATAAAGAGGCCTTTAAGCTTAAAATTTTCCAAGGCCTTTATTTTATATAATATAAGGCCTTTTTTATAAGGTATTTTAACTCCCCTACCTTTTAAAGTATAATATTATAATAACAATATATATTTTATTATATTTTCACTAGAAGGTTTCGTGAGGTTCTTTTAATAATATCAAAAATATATACAAGGAACCTTTTTCCTTTTTTTTCAAAGTTTTTTACTTTTTAATATACTTTTTATAAGTTTCTTTTTTCCTTCACCTTGCTCTTGGGAGCCTTAAGCTTAACCCCTTTTTTGTAAGCCTTTTTTTTATATATCTTATAGCCTTACCTATTACTTATATTTCTTTGCCTTTATAAGTTTTATATATTTTATTACTCTAAAATATGAAATCTTCTTATGTCTCGTCTTTACACGCTTTATGTATTATATTATATTATGCCTTAGGATATAAGGTTTTTTTATATATTTTATTTTTATAGGCTTATGTCCGCAAGAAGTCTATATATAAAGTATTTATAAATTCTATTTTTTATATTTTTTATAAGAAATTATTGAATTATTTAGTTATTTTTTTATTTTCTAAGCTTTTATATTTACCCTTCCTTTTTTAAAGAATAAAGCCCCTCTTATAAGGAAAGTTTTAAGTTTTTTTTAACTTTTTATTTTATAAGTTTAAAGGCCTTGCAGGCTTTATACATTATGAATATATATTATATATTATAAGTTGATGTTTTATAAGTACCCCTTGCAAGAGGGCTAGTACCTGCGCTAGTTATAAACATTATTTTTATTTTTACTTTTATACTTACTTTTACCCTTACTTTTATTTATATGTCTGCTGCCCTTATTACTTTCCGTGTCCATGGCTAATTTATTATATTGAAAAAATATCTAGCATGTACCTTTTATAATTATATTCGTTATTAATAGTTTTTCCCGGCCTTTGCAGGCATTTTATAAGTTATTTATGTTTAAGTTATTTTACAACTTATTATTATAATATAATAAGCCCAGGCCCCCTTTATACATTTATATAATATTCTTATAATATATTATAATCAACTTAGGAGTTATACCGGGTCTGCTTTTATAAATAAACTTAAAAGTTTTCTTTAATTATAAGCATGCTTAAGTGCTTAAGCTAGTGCTATATTTTTTAATTTTATTAAATTTATAAATAATTAATAATTAAAAAAAGCAGGCCTAGCTATATAGTAATCAACAATATAGGCAGGTTATTAGCCTTTGATTAATAAAAGTATTTTATATATTATATATATTTCTTAGCCATCTCTGCTAGGATTACTGTTTTAAAGGGGTTTGGTAAAGAATATAATAATTACTTATATTATGGCCGTGTATATTACTTACTAAAGAATAATAACTATAATAAGCAAATTTAGGTAAGCTTTTTACTTTTTATAAAATTTTTATTTATAATTACTAGTTAATACATGGCTAGCCTATTCGTATAAAAAGATAAAATAAGCCCGTTTATAAAGGTATTTTGATTTTTGATTTTTTTATAGGATTTTTTCCTCTTGTAATGAACTTTTTTATAAGCTTTTTTATTTATTTTATAAGTATTTTCAAGGGATTCTTCTTGCCAGGTCCTAGGATATTTTTTATATAATTTTTTTTAAAGTTTATAAATTTAGTTCTATATTACTTATAGGTATTCACGCCCTTTTTTCTTTTAAAATTTATAAAGTATAAGAATATAAAATATATTTTATGTATAAAGGTTAGCCAGTAAAGTTACTTAATAAGTATTTTTAATACATTTTTTGGTTTTTTATAATTCAGCCCGAAGTTAGTTAAACCTCTTGCTAGGTTGAATTTATAATTAATTAGTGCTATTAATTTATATCTAATTTTTCACTTTAATTCTTTTTTTTACTCTTTTAAGATTATGATACCTAGCTTATAAGGCCTGGGTAGCTTTAATTACTTTCTGTATTTAATATATAAGTAACTTATTTGATTACTTTGCAAGAAATATTTTTACCTATTCTAAAATTTAGTATAACCACGCGAGGATTCATATTATATATTATATAAAATAGTATAGCCCTTGCAAATAATTATTATAAGTTATTATAAATAAATTCCATAAAAATAATTTACTTAGTTATTTTATAAAAAGTTTATATACTTTTATAAAAATTATTTAAGAAATACTTATAAAGTATTTTATTTAATTATTTATTTTTAAAGGTTAAGCCATACTTGACTAGTCCGTTGTTAAGACATAATATATAAATTAAACTAAAAACCCTTTATAAATACCTTTTATAATTAATTATAATATTTATAAGTGTTTTGTAAAGCTAAAATACCTTATGGATTATAAAAAAGGCTAATTTATGCCCATTAATAGTTTTTTATATAAAAATAAAGTAAGTTATTTTACTTATTCTATTTACTATTATAAAAATAATATTATATACCTTTTATAGATTATTATCCTCCGCCTAAATAAATGCTGGTAAATTTATGATAAGATTTATATTTATTTATTTATTTTTAAAAGTTTAGAAAAATTAATAAAAATAAAAATAACCCTTATTATTTATTATAAATTATTATTAAGCCTTACTAAACATCACAGGCCTTGTAATAGTTTATAATAAAGTTATATATTTTAAATTAAAAATTTTTTTATCATATTAATTTTAATGTTTTCTTCTATAAAATACCCTAAAAGGGTTATTATATAGCTTTATTAAAATCTTTATTTATAATTAATAATAGTTTAAAATATATATCATTCGTAGTTATACAAAAGTTCCTTTTATAAATATTATTATTTTTATAACTTTATTTTATTATTGTTATTTTTGTAATTTCTTTTTATAATTTTTATACTTTTATATTACCTTTAATATTTATTATAAAAAAATCACTTGAAATAAAACCGTTTTTGATAAATTATTTATACTTTTTTATATAATAGCTTCATTTTCGAAAATTTTATATTAAATATAATAATTACAATTATGATTTATTTTTCACTAAATTGACAAGAGTTCTGGTTTTTATAAAACCCTAAGTATTTTTTTACTTTTTTAAGTTTTTTTCTTTTAAAAAAAACCTATTATAAAGCCTTTATACTAGCTATTTTAGCTATATCTTATAAAAATGTATTTTTAGGCAGTTTATATATTATAAACCTTAATCATTAAAATAGCCTCTTTTTAGCCTGCTTTACATGATTTTTTTTAGCTCTTTTGTATCAACCCTCCCTTAAATAGTTAATTTACTATAAAGGTTTATTTACAGGGTTCAACTTACTTATATAATAAGTAATTTTAAACCTAAAACCTACCAGGAACTAGGACTAGTAAATTTATATTTATAGTAATATTTTATTCAATAATCAAAAAGCTACAAGGGCCTTATCGCTTATTATTATATTATTTTTATAAACCTTATGATAGTAATAATTTTATTTATAAAATAACTTTATAATAACTACTAATTCCTGCTCTTTGATTATATAATTTTTTATCAAAAAAAAGCTTTTATAAAAAAAGCCTTTAACCTTAATACTTTAATTAAATTTAACAAGTATCCCACAAAGATTTTTACTTAAGATATTAGTTTTTATTTACATGCAAAACTTTTTCCAAAGTAACCAAGTTTTATTAGTTTTATAAACTTTTATTTCAAAATATTTAGAATTTTATAAGCCTTTAGTATTATTACCTAGCACTAATGTTTAATTATCTTTATAGGTTTACTTTTAGGTTTCTGGGAAAAATATAAAAGTTATTATTATAATTCTATAGGCCTCAATAACCTTATAATATTAATTAATAAATTTACAAAATATAAAAATATTTTATGATTTTAGGCATGGGCTAGTCTTAGATTATAATTAAATATAAAAACTTTATTTTAACCCTACTAAAGCTAATAATATAACCAAAAAAGTTTATCATAGATATATACTTATTTTATTTACAATATAATCCTGCCTTATAAACAGTTTTTAATATCTTATAAACATGCTTTTTATAAGATTTTCTATTTTATAAGTAAATAATATTAATATTGATATAAATGACTATAGTAATGTTTAAAAAATTATAAAAAAATTTAATTTATAAAACCTTGAAATATAAATATATTTATAAGCTTAAATAATACTACTGGGTATTTAAATAGCTTATATTTTATATAAAAGGCTACTTTTTACTCCTCCCCTATTGTAATACAGATATAATTATATATATTATAAAAGGTTTTTTAAACATGTTTATAGGGAAATAATATTTCTATTAATAAACATATCAATTATTGAATATAGATATTTTAAGTCTTGACTAATTATTATAATTAAGCCCTTTTATAAGGGGTATTAAAAGTTTTTAAAATAATTTTACAAGCTAGTTATAACCCTAGTTATTATGAAATAGCATAATTACTTTACTTAAATAATATTACCCCTAATAAACTAAATATAATTATTAAGTATTTGAATTATAAAGTTCCTGGTCTGTAGGATAGTTCGCGAATAATATAAAAAAGTAAAATATTCTTAAATAAAAAAATATCTTGTAATTAGTACTCTCTTTAAAGAAAAGGGTAAAAAATATAAATTAATACTAAAATCTAGAAGTCCTGGGCTTACGGGGAGATAATATCTCTTATATAGGCTAAGTTAGCCCGCGGCTAACTTATCCCTATATTTATAGTTATCTTGCAAATATGCCTAAGTTATTTATAAGGAGTCTATATATGTTATATTAGGCCTTATGCTTTGTAGGGAAAATTTTTCATTTTCAAATTAAATATATTTAGTTAACTTTAATTTTTGAAGCCTTTCAATAAGTTAGGCTTATCAACTGTTATGATAATTATTTTTTATATACTATATAGCTTTTAAGTAGAAATAGGGCAGGTTATAATAACCTATTATATTTATAAGGTTTAAGTACTTATAATAATAATAAATATCTTTAAGCCTTTTATACTTAAGATTTATTATTTTTAAATAAAGCCTGCTAATCTATCTTGAACTAGTAGGATTTATAAATATTATATATATAAAAGTAAAAGGTACAAGTCTTTCAAATTAAAAAGCTTATATAAAAAACTAAATAAATTTTCCAAGGTAGGGTAACTTGATTTTTAAAAATAATAAATAATAAATAACATCATTTAATATTATAAAGACACTCTTTTAAATTTATAATATTTTTTATAATAAAACTTGATGTCTACCCTTTTAGGCTGTAGGGCCATCCAGTCTATCTTATTATAGTAGGGGAAAACTTTGCAGTACTTAGCTCGGGCGTGTACTTTCAAAAAAAACTTTATAATTATTATATATAATCTACCCCTATAGTAAGATATAAATATTATTTATGTAGCTTAGCTTAAAATATTTTAGTATCTCTTAGGTAAAATTTTAATTATTTCTATACTATGAAAAATAATGTATTATTGATCAAAGCAGCAAGCCTTAGAAAATAGTAGTTTTTACTAGCCTTTTCTTTAATACCCTTTGCTGAGAATATTATTATTCGTTAGTTTAAGAAAAGCTAGCTATTTAATAAAAAATTATTATGGGTACTTGGTATTTGCATAGGTTATATAATAATTATAGCTATAAAATATTATTGTATACCCTATTAATATTTGAAGCAAAGAGCAAGGTTATTATATTCTCGAAGTACTAGGCTATATATACTTACTCCTAAAATAGGTGTAATACATGGTTATAAAAGCAGCCTTATTAACTTTTAGTATGATTTTTGAAAAATAAACCATGTAACTTTACTAGGTAGTTAATTTAGCTACTTATTATAGCTTTAAGCGCGTTGCTAATTATCAGATAAAGCCTGCCAATCTGTTTTAAACCAGTGGGAATTAAGGATATTCTGTGCGCAAGAGTAGAAGGTACAAGTCTTAAGGTTAAAGAGCTTATATAAAAGACTTAATAAAAACTAAAAGGTAGGGTAGATTAGTTTTTAAAAATAATAGATAATAATTAAAACTATTTAATATTATAAAGATAATTTTTCAAATGTATATTTCCTATTAAATTATTTATTCAATATTTTAGACTAGTAATATAATATTTTAAATTAATAATATCATAATATTATATTATTAATTTAATTATAATTCTTTCCTAAACTAGTATTATATTTTTAATATAATTAAAGCAAAATATCCTGTGGTTCTAGTTTTGATATAATAACTAGTTATACTATAATATTATAATAAATTTACTAGCTAATATTAATCCGCGCTCACTATGTTTTTTAATAATCCCCCTTTTCTAGGCTCTTTATTCTTAAATTTTTTTGAATAATATAGCTTTTATAGTAAGTTTTATTTAATACCTAGATACTTTTTTATAGGCCGCTGCTAACTTTTTTAATATAATAGCTTTTATAGCATGAAAAAGATCCTTTATAAATAAATTACTAATAGTAATTTTATAATAATATTCCCTTATGCCTAATACACTTGTTTACAAAAGTCTTATATTAAATCTAATTTTAATAGTTATTATAGCAAGTATATTTATACTAGGAACTATAAATACACGAATTTTAATTTAATATTTTTTAATAATAAGTAGCGGAAGTCAATTATAGCTTAAAATAAAATTAAAAAAAGATAAGAAATAATTACTTAATAAATTAATTTATTTTTAAAAATAAAAGTAATTACTAAAGCAGCGCGCAGGCAACTTTATTACTTATAATTATAAAAAAATTATAAAGCTTAAAAAGCTTAAGAAAAAAAAGTAAAAATAAAAAAAAATTAAAAAGTTTTTAGCATAAAGCTAGTTAATTATTATAATAAATAGCAAGGACTTTTACACAGGCTTTTTTTGATAAAAATTAAGTTATTAAGGTATTTTCCCTGCCTTTATTAAATAGCTTTTTTTAGATTATTTTCTTACTGAAATTCTAAATTTTTTAGGGCAGTTAAGATGCTTAACTAGCTTTTATAAATTATTTTTTAGTAAGTAACCTTTCTAGTAAATAAAATATTAAATCTAATTTTCATATACTTATTAGTCTAGAATTTATTTAACTTTATATCTTTTATTAGTATTAGTTACTTTATTATAATTATTTTCCAGGTTTTTAGTATTAGTTTAAGTAGTAAAATATAAAATATTAGGTATACTTATATTTATGCTAGTAATAATAAATAATAATTATTTTTAATAAGTTTTCTTAAATTTTAAATAGCCTATATTTTATTATATTAAGTTTATTACTTAGTTATTTACTCTTAGTATTAAAATTTTTCTTTTTTATTATTTATTATAGGAGATAAACT
>NW_027396026.1:0-9994 GCF_047715735.1 Aspergillus multicolor
TATCCGTGCCTTCCAGCGCACCCACCGCCTTTGTCTTATGGGTGCGCCACGCATTTTTTGTAGTCACGCATTTTTTATAGTTTTTTAAATTTTAAAGTCTTTTAACCCATACAGCCGCATAACATGTTTAATTCTTATAAAAGTTATAAAACCTAATTAAGTAAAGCTGTTGCTATTGCCTTATTTAATAAAAAAAACTTAGTATTATAAAAATTGCGCGAGAATTCGCGGTGTCTAGCATGATAATATAAAGCCGGATTAAAAAAGTGAAAATATTAATAACTTTTATTATAATAAAAAAAATACCCTACAGCTATATTAAAAGAAGGCCTTAGTTAACTAGATTATAAAAATATAAGCTTAAAACCTCCCGCCCACTGCTTTTATTATAAAAACGTGGGTAAACCAGGCGCTTGCCCGCGCGGGGTCTCTGGATAAAAAGGTTAGTAAGATATAGCTATATTAATTTAAAGAGCATGTACTAGCACACCTAGGCCTTGCGCTGGTAAAGTAAAAAATTAAAAAATTAAGGCATATTTAAGCGGAAAATATAGGGCTTTTAAAGTACTAGTATTATTAACTAAAAGTTCTTTTTTATGGTGTTCCTGCCTGCCTTATATATAACTTTAATAAATATAGATTTTAACCAGGCAGGGGCGGGCTTGCAAGGTCTTTGGTAAATTAAACTGCCCTAATCTTATAAAGGGCAAGCAAGGTAAAAATATTACTATAGTAAAGTATATTTATATTAATAGTTAGCTAATAAATTTATTTTTTATTTTTAAAGTAAGCAGAAGCTATATAAAATACTGTTAGATAAAGCCTGCTGATCTGTCTTAAACTGGTGGGATTTAAGGATATTCTATGCGCAAGAGTAGAAGATATAAGTCTTAAAGTTAAAGAGCTTATATAAAAAATTAAATAAATGTCAGGGAACGCGGCCAGCGCGGACTGATGTCAACCAATAGATTTGTTACAATGATACGGTGTGACTGGTTGTCACGTCAGGAACCGGAGCCATTAATTATCCACATTAATTATAATAATACAGCAGTATTAATATAATGATTTCTTAGCTATTATATTAGTTAAAGTAAAGTAATATAATAGATTTAACTGGACATACTTGTTAAAGCAAAACGCTATAATTAATTTATTTAGCATTATATATTTAAAAAACTATTTTTATAGTATTAAATAATTTTAATTATTATTTATTATCTTTAAAAACCAAGCTACTTTACCTTTTAGCTTTTATTTAGTCTTTTATATAAGCTTTTTAACCTTAAGACTTGTACCTTCTACTCTTACGCATAGAATATCCTTAAATCCCACCAGTTTAAGACGGATTAGCAGGCTTTATCTAACATTAACTTATATTAAGGCTATTTTAAAAAAAAATTTAGCTAATAATAATATTTATGGTATTCTTAGGTTTCTTTCTAAATTTATATAATAAGGCAAGATATTTATTATAGTGTTTTTTATATTATTAACAATAAACTGTGCTATTAGTAGTATTTTAACCTAATTATTTTAATTTCAATTAAGGTAGTGTTATAAGTATTACTTAATTAATTATATTATCCTTTTTATTTATTTATTTATTTATTAATAATTTATGGTTAATATATCTTAACTTATTTTATATGCTTTTATAATTATTTCCTAAAACTTAAATATAAAAAGCTTGTCTTCATTAAATATAAATCTTTTTAGTAATTTAGTTTAAGTAAAAACTTTTTATAATATTAATAGCACTAGTTTCTCTGCAGTAATATTTTTTATAACTAGTTTAATAATTATATATTTTATAAGTTTTTATATAATAATAACTATATTAATATAGGTAAGTTCTATAATAAAATTCTTAAATTATAATAGCCTTATAATAAAATTAATAATAATACTTTTTTAAGATTTTATAAGAATATTTAGTATTTATATTTTCCTGTATAATTAATATGAAGATAGCTTGTTTTACTTATATTTATTATATTTTGTAATATAGTTTTAAACCTATTAGTGCATTTTTAAAAAAAGTATACTTGTTAAATCTTTTTTATTATTTTCTTAATTTCTTAGTCCTTTTAATAATAGGTTATAATATAGCTTAATTACTTTTTAAACCATACTTTAAAATATTATAATAAATTTATTTTATAAAAGTATCCTGTTACTTTTTTTAAAGTAAGATTTTTAATTTTATTCTTAAATTTACTTATTATTTTATTACTTAGTCTTAATTTATATTATAAACTTATAATTATTAATTATATACATAGCAGCTAGTATAGCATCCTGGTTAAATTTAAAAATATTTTTATTTTTATTTAAAAATATTTATCTTAGGATTCTTAACTTTAACTATATAATCTAATTTTTAACTTAGCATATTTACAGCAACATTTTTTTTTCTATTAATATATTTAATTTAATAGTTATATTATAATAGCTATTAAGCTTGTTTAATTTATTATTTATTAAACTTTTTTATTATTATAAAGTATATTAAGTTTTTATAATTAATTTAAATAATAACTTTATACTTTGCCCCTTAATGGTAGTGTCTTTACTTTTTAAATCTTTTTATAATTATTAATACTTTTTAATTTTAAGTGTTATACCTTTGCTTAATATTTATTATTTATTATAAAAAAACATAACTAGTTATAACTTTTTATTTTTAATTATTTATTTCATAACTCTTTCTATAGCTTCTTTAAATATATTTATTTTTATATAATATTATAATTCTGGGTTATAGGGCTGTAGTAAAGGTGCTTTTTTTAATTTTTTTTTAATATATAATATTATTTTTTCTTACTTTTTTTCCCTATATAAAGGGTTTATTATCCTGTAATAATCCGGAAAGTAATTATGTATTATATATATAAGTATATAAGTATTTTTATATATATTTTAAAAGTCCTAGGAATTTTTAACTCCTTTTTTATTTATTAATATTAGGTAACTTAGGATTTTTTTTATTATTTTTTACTTATTTTTTATTTTTCTAGTGTATACTTTATACCCAAGTATTTAATTTTATTTATATTAAATATATATTTTTTAATACTTATTATAAGTCCTGCTTTTATTAATACCTTATAATCTCTTTTACATAGGCGTTGTGTTCTTCCTTAATTTTTAAGTAAATTATAATAATATTATTAAAGTAAATAATAAAATTTTTATTTATAAATTTTTTTAATATATAAGTTATATACTTAGTAAATTTAGTTTGCAATTACTTTAGTCATGGGTGTAAAAACCCTATTTATATAATCTTATATTTATATTAAATATTATTTAATAAATACCTTTAGCATGTATTTATAGGTTATAATAACCTTATTAAATATCAAATATTATTAAAATTATAGCTTTTTATAAAAGGTCTCTTTTTTATTTTATATAAGGTACTTAGTATTATTAATTATTATTTTGTTGAAAAGATAATAATTAATAACTAATTATTTATCCTTTATTTATATGCCTTTTTATCTTTCTTTAGCACTATTATAGGCCTTAAAAATATATATAATTTTAAATTATAAATAAACTTTATTTTTACTTATAGCTTTGCTGGTAATTTTTAGTATTATTATACCTGCAGTAACTTTTTTTTTAGGTATTAAGGGTATTATACCTTTGCAATAGCCATTATACTACAGTAATTAATAGTTAGGTTTTATAAATAATTTAATATATTCATGGTATTTCTTTAAAAGTCTTTTAAGTATTTTAGTAAGTTTTTTTTATATTCCTTTTTTTAGCTTTAATTATATAAACTTTTATTATATTTTACCTTTTATTAATCCTAATCAATGCGTTACCTTTTATTACTTATTTTTTTTACTTTTTTAAAGCTTTCCCTAATACTTTTTTAGTAACTTAAATTTATATTTTTTATTAATATTTTTTTTATATTTAATTAAGTATTATTGGCCACCACTTCTCTAGTTATCTAGCTAATATTTAGGTTTTATTAAGTAAGCCATGTTATTTTAATAACTGTATTATAAAATCCTTAAGGTATGGTTAGCATAACTTTAAATATAATACTTTTAATATATTTTTTACTTTTTATTTATATACTATTAGTCACAAGCTTAGGTTCTTAATAGATTAGCTTTTTTTTAAAAAAAAAATTTAGTTTTTCCCTGTAAGCTTGGTTACTAATATATTTTAATAAATTTTTTACTAATAAACTACTTAGAGCACCTTAAGTCTAGTAGAATTTTTATATACTTTTTATTTAACTATGCTATAATAATAATTAATATACTATTTTTAATTATAAAAAGTATTACTTTTTTCTAGTGCTAATAAAAGTATTATTATTATACTTTAGCCTATTTTATTAGTTAGAACTGGTCTGTTTTTTTATAGTGAAATATATAATTTAAAATATTATAATTATAATAGTAAAGTTTTATATAATTTAGGTGTCCTGCTTTTATTTTTGCAGAATTATAATTATTACTACCTAAAAAATAATTATAATTTAGTTATATAATAATCTTTAGTACTTGCAGTTTTTAATTATATATTTCTTTAGTTTTGCGGTGTGTTAAATACTAAATATTATAATATTTTATTCAATTAATGTCTTGGTGTACCTTTTTACTTAACTTAAAATAATACTTATAAAAGTAATCTTTTACATAACCTAAGACTTTTCTATATAGGCTTATTTTTTATTTATTTAATATTTACTTATATTTTTTAATAAATTTAATATTATGTTTGCCCATGAACAGAGCATTTTAAGAATATCTAGTTTTTATATTTATTATATTTTAATATATAATCCTGCCATGTTTAGCTAGATTCTTCCCAGCAAACTGCTTATACCGGTTTATAATTATAAGGTATATCTTTTTAGTATTACTATTAAACAGGGTTTATATTTATATTTCCAAGTCTTATTAGTAATAAAATCCTTTTATATTTTAAAAAAAAATTTATATACCTTTAATAGTTTAAACTAATAATAAAATAGTTATAAAATATTATAAGTAATTTTCTTTTTATTCTCCGAGAGGCTTATTTTTAAATAATATCATATTTACTTAATATTATACTTAGCCTTTTTTTAAGACCCATGCAGTGTCCTGCTTGTTTTTTTTAACTTATTATTAGTAATAATATTAACTTTTCTATTTTTTTTTAATTTTAAGTTCCCGCGTGTTTAATGCTTTTAAGTATTCCTTTACTAATTGTTTTAAGGCTCTTTATATTTTACTAAATTTTCTATTTATACATGGTTAATTTATTTAGTTAATTTATTTATAAATTATATTAATTCCTTTTATTATTTTATAATATTCCTAAGGATTTCTTCCTTCAAAATGTCCAGGGAATTAGGTTACATTATTGCATAGGCAGTATATATTTATAAATTATAAGTGGCTAGTTTATAATCTTAGCGCTTTGCTTAACAGTGTTTCTTAATATACCTGTTTTTTTATATCTAAAGCATTTTCCTTAAAAATATAAAAATAAAAAAATAGCAAGGAAAAAAAATAATTTTATCTTTATTTTATTATAAGTTTTATTTATTTCTTCTTGTTTTATGCATGTTGTTTTAGTTTTTTTTATACTAATATTTATTTTATTATGTTTCCATCCTTAATACCACTTTAATAAGTTTATTAAGAGTGTTTAGTAAATTATTAAGCATAGCTAATTAGTCCTTAGTCTTGCTTTTAAGTCCCTTATAATATTTTAATATAAGGGCTAACTTATTTTAGGTTAAGTTTAAGGTTACTTAGTAAAACTTTATAGTATATTTATTAATAGGCTATTTACCTTAATATAATATATTTATTTTACCTTAAGCGGTTTATTTAAGGTTTAAATTACTAAATATTTTAAAAATTTAAGCCTTAAACTTTTTATAGTCCCTAAAAATTTTTTTAATTATTAGCTTTTTTTATAACATGCTTTTAAAAGTCGCGCATGTATAGCTTAAACTAATTAAATACAGGGCCCTTAAGGTATATTTTTTATAAATATAACTTTGTTATATTTATTATTAGCTTTGCTAAGATTATTAATATAAATATATATATTTATTAATATGAAATAACTCTGCAGGGATAATTTCTTACCTTTAAATAATACTACCTAATTAACCTTAATTTTTTTAAAGCTTTTTAACGCGTTAAGCTTATTAGCTAATATAGTAATTACTTCTTTTATATACTTTAATTCCTAAGCAGGGGTAGGGCAGGTTATAATAACTTATTATACTTAAGAAGTTTAAGTACCCATGTTAATAATAAATTTTTTTAAATCTTTTATATTAAGGGTTTATTATTATTAGATAAAGCCTGTTACTTTATTTTAAACTAGTGGGATTTAAGGAAATTTTATATATAAAAGTAAAAGGTATAAGTCTTAAGGTTAAAAAGCTTATATAAAAAACTAAATAAAAATTAAAAGGTAGGGTAACTTAGTTTTTAAAAATAATAAATAATAATTAAAACTATTTAATACTATAAAAATAGTCCTTAAAATATGTAACTAAATTAAATCTTTATAAGGTATTTAATATAACTTTATTATATCCTGTTAAAATACCTACTTTATAGCCTTATATTATCTAATATAATTAGAGTCCCTTTTTAGCTTAGCATCATAGCATTAGCTATAGCCAGGCGGAATAACTTTATAATCCGGGGATAACATGGCGTTCCTTTAAACAGTATTATAGCAAGGATTTATTAGCTAACAGAGCCCCACGCTGGCCGCGTCCTCTAACAGTTTATTAAATTAATTATAGTGTTCTGCTTTAACAAGTATATCTAGTTAGATTTATTACATTATTTTGCTTTAACTAATATAATAACCAAGAAGTTATTATATCAATACTGCTATATTATTATAATTAATTAGTACGGATAATCCATGGCTCCGGTTTCTAACATGACAGCCATTTACATTATATCAGTAAGGCAGATCTATTGGCTAACAGCAGTCCGCGCTGGCCGCGTTCCCTGACAGCTCCTTATAAAAGGCTTAGCCATATTTATAAAATATAAGGCCTATTATAACATGTATAGACTTCTTATAAATAACTTAGCCTATATAAAAGATATTATCTCCCTGCAAGCCCAGGACTCCTAGACTTTAGTAATAGTCTATAATTATTATCTTTATATAAAAAGGTACCTATTACAAGATATCTTTCTTCTTATTTAGATATATTATACCTTTTTACACTATTCGCGAACCACCCTACAAGCCAGGAACTTTATATAAAATAGCTATAATATAGGGATAAGTTAGCCTTAGGCTAACTTAGCTTATAAAAATATTATTTTTTTTCTAAAGGCTAGGATTCCTAGATTTTAATATTAATTTATTTTTTCCCTTTTTTTAAGAATCACTTATTATAAAATATATCATTCTTTACTTAAGTATATTATACTTTTTTATATTATTTATAAATTATTTTACAGGCCAAGAACCTTATTAATATAAAATTGAAAGACTTTTTAAATATTATAATATATTATTTTTAAATATTATTAATACCCTTAATATTATTATTAAGGCTAATAATACCCTTTTTTATTATTAACCCTATTCTTAATACTATATTCATGCTAATATTTAATTTATAAATAATAACTAAAAGTGGTTTATTATACCCTTTCTTATTAAAAAGTAAAAATATTTAATTATAAGTTTAATATATTTTTATACCTTTAAGGTTTAGGTTAGATTTTTTTATCTTTAGTTTATCTTTTAAAATAATCTTAATATATTAACCTTTAATATTCTTAAAGTAAATATATTTTATAATTAAAGTAGGTTTGAATAATATTGTTAGATAAAGCCTGCCAATCTGTCTTAAACCGGTGGGATTTAAGGATATTTTATGCGCAGGAGATAAAGGTACAAGTCTTCAGGTTAAAGAGTTTATATAAAAAACTAAATATAAACTAAAAGGTAAGATAGCTTGATTTTTAAAATTAATAAATAATAATTAAAATTAAAATTATTATAAAGATAGTTCTTTAGATATATATTACTTATTAAATTATATATTTAATATCTTAGACTTATAATATAATATTTTAAATTAATAGTTAAATAATATTAATCAATTAAATTTAATCATAGTTTCTTTCTAAACTAGGATTATATCCGTAATATAATTAAGGCAGATTATCCCGTGACCCTAGTTTTTAGTATAATAACTAGTCATGTTATATTATTATAATAAATTTATTAGTTAATATTAATCCGCGCTAGCCATGTTTTTTAATAATCCCCTTTTTATGAATTTTTTATTCTTAAAAATTATTTTAGGTAGTATAATACCTGTAGGTAAGTTTTATTTAATACCATGATTTAAAAGTTTAAAAAAAATAAACAAATAAAATAAAATAATAGAAAAAACCAACAAGCACACTTCTTTTTCAAAATATACTAAATAGGTTTAAAAGTATATTATAAAATAAAATAGATATAACTAAAACAAGCTATTTTAATACTAGTTATATTTTAAAAAAATATAAATACTAAAAATCCCTAGAAGATGACAAGAAAGTATTAGTATTGATTTTATTATAAGGTTATTATTATTCAAAAATCCTATTATAAAAATTACCTATATTAATATAATTATCATTATATATAAATTTATAAATTATATAATTATTAAACTAGTTATAGAAATCCTATTATAAAGAAACTAGTGCTACTAATACTACAAGAAGTGTCTATTTAAACTAGATTATTATAATAATCCTATATTTAGTAAAAATAGGCTATTCACGTCCAAGTTTTAGGGAATCATTATAAAAACTTGTAAAATGTATTAGGATATATTAACTACTACTAACTATTATAAATAGATAAAAAATGATCTAGTCAATCAAATAATACTTACAATATTACCTTAACTAAAACTAGGATAATTAGATTAATATATTATTAGTAATATAAAGAAATATTATAACTGATATCTTACCTTGTTATATACATCTTTAAAAAAACCCTAAAAATAATATAAATTTCATTACTAGCTAAAAAAGATTTTTTTGGTTTAATATAAGTTAAGCACTTTAAATATATTATATAAATTACTTGCATAAAATACTAGGTGGGCTAAGAAAAAGATAATATTTAATTATAATAAAAAATATAAAAATATATTAGTTTTTTTATAAAAAAAAGTTTATCTTCCATAATCAATAATAAGAGATTTTTTCTAAATATTAAAAGTAAACAACTAAGTAATAAACTTAATATAATTAAATATAGGCTATTTAAAATAAAAACCTGCTAATAATAATTATTACTTATTATTACTAGTAGAACTATAAGTATACCTAATATTCTAAATCTTATTACCTAAACTAACACTAATCCGGAAAACAATCATAATATAGTAATTAACACTAACAAGGCATATGAAGTTAGATAAGTTTTGTATTAATTAATAAACAAGGGTTAGATTTAATATTTTATCCGCTAGAAGGGTTACTAAAAAATAATCTATAAAAACTAGTTAAAAACCTTAACTACTTTAAAAAGATTCAAGAATTCTAGCAAAAAAATAATCAGAAAAAGCTATTTATTAAAGGCAAGAAAAACACCTTAGTGGCCTAGCCCTTGCCAGGAAAAGCCTGTTTAAAAAACCCTTATTACTTATTATAGTAACTATATTAACTCTATTTTATTATTTTTTAAGTTTTTATTATTTTTATTTTCTTCTTTTAGGCCTCTTAAGCTTAGTAAGTTTTTATATTCTTAAGTAATAAAGTTGCCTACATGTTACTTTAGTAATTACTTTTACTTTCTAAAAATAAATTAATTTATTAAGTATTTATTCCTTATCTTTCTTAATTTTATTTTAAGCTGTAACCAACTTCCGCTACTTGCTATTTAAAAATATTAAGTTAGAATTAACGTATTTATAGTTTCTAGCATAAATATAATAATAATAATAATAATAATAATAATAATAATA
>NW_027396026.1:10109-11055 GCF_047715735.1 Aspergillus multicolor
ATAATAATAATAATAATAATAATAATAATAATAATATAAGACTTTTATAAACAAGCGCATCAGGCACAGTATGAGGTCCTTGGCCTTAGAAGGGGTTTGCGAACAGTGTGAAAGGGTATAATACACCTGAAATAATAAGAATAAAAAGGGTACATAAGCCTCTTTTCTAGAAACAGGTTAGATTATAAAATTAATATTAAGATTTCAAAACTCTTTCCTCGCGGAGGACAGGTATTTTTTATATACGCTAAGTTAGCACGGGTGCTAACTTAACCTATCCGTGGAAGACCCCCCGCGGATATCTCTAAGTTCTTGTGAAAGGGGTTATGTACCATGTCATGGGCCTTGCGCAGGGAAATATTATTATAAAACTATTTTTAAAAATTTATTTATAAAGGGTCTTCTTCACACTAGAAAAAGCTACCATGCTAAAAAAAGTTAGTAATAGCCTATAATAAAATATTTAGGTATAATTTAATTACCTCCTAATTATACTTTATAATACCATGATTAATTTATTTTATAGGAGTATTTGTATTTTATTACTCTTTTTTCAATAAAATTCTTATTTTTTTAGATTTATTTATTTTTTTTATTACTCTTTTTTAAAGTTATATTAGAAGTTTATAATTATTAAGTATATATATAGCAGCTAGCTTGGCGTCCTAGTTAGATTTGAAAATATTTTCATTTTTAGAAAAAATATCTATTTTAGAATTCTTAATTTTAATTATGTAATCTAGCCTTTAACTTAATATATTTATAATAATATTTTTTTCTTGTTAATATACTTAATTTAAAAGCTATATTATAATAACTGTTAAGTATATTTAATTCATTATTTATTATGTTTATTTTTAATAATTAAATCAAAAAATAACTTTATATTTTACTTATTAAAGGTAATATTTTTACTTTTTAAATTCTTTTAAAAATATTAGTACTT
>NW_027396027.1:0-9969 GCF_047715735.1 Aspergillus multicolor
TTATTTTTATTATTTTTATTATTTTTATTATTTTTATTATTTTTATTATTTTTATTATTTTAGGACCTTATAGTTTGATATTTATTGTTATATTTATTTTTTAAAAAATATTATTACCTAAGTAAAATAATTGAGTTACTTAGTAATAATCAAAATTTTGATTGACTTACAATATTATTGAAAAAAACTTCTTATTTTTTTTATAAAGAGGCCTTATCATAACTAATAAAACTCCAATTAAACCCTTATAGATAAATTAACAACCCTTTATTAAAAAAAACTTTATAAACGATAAAGCAAGTAAAATACTTTAAAAACCCCCTATAAATATACTTATAAAAAGTTAAGTATTTTTACTAGCCTTTATAAAGGTATATTATAGTGGGGTACTTTATCCCACATTGTTTATATACTCATTATTAATGGTTTTATTCAATAGTCACTTCTATTATACATATACTTTTTATTACTTACTTTGATTAACATTTCTTGCTTTAATATTTTATTCCATTTATATATATTATAATTACCTTTTTATATATATTATAATTACCTTTTTATATATAATAATCAATACAAGGCTTTATTTTTTTATTGAATAAAGCTTGTTTTAATTTATCTTACATGCCTTTATAATTATTTCCTAAAACTTGAATATAAATAACTTATTTCTATTAAATATAAATTATTATAATAGTCTAGTTTAAATAAATACTTTTTATAACATTATGTCAGGGAACGCGGCCAGCGCGGGCTGATGTCAACCAATGGATTTGTTACAATGATACAGTATGACTGACTGTCATGTCAGGAACCGGAGTCGGGGATGTTCTAGATTAATTATAGCGGATACTATGATGCTAGGACGGAAAGGGACTATAGTTATATTAATTAATATAAGGCTATAAAGCGGGTGCTTTAACAGGATATAATAGTGATTATATTAGGTACTTTATAATAATTTAATTTAGTTATATATTTAAAGGACTGTCTTTATAATATTAAATAGCTTTTTTTTTATTATTTATTATTTTTAAAAACTAAGCTATCTTACCTTTTAATTTTTATTTAGTCTTTTATATAAGCTTTTTAATCTTAAGACTTGTACCTTCACCTCTTACGCATAGAATATCCTTAAATCCCACCGGTTTAAGACGGATCGGCAGGCTTTATCTGACACATTAATAGTGCTAATTTTTTTTATAGTAAGATTTTCCATAACTAACCTAATATTTATATATTTTATAGGTGTATATATAATAGTAATTATATAAATATAAGTAAGTTTTATAACAGACTTCTTAAATAATAATAGTTTTATAATAAAATTAATAGTAATACTTTTCTAAGGTTTTATGAAAAATATTTAGTATTTGCATTTTCTTATATGGCTGGTGTTAAGATAGCTTATTTTAATTATATTTATTATACTTTATAATATAGTCTTAAACCTGTTAATATATTTATAAAAAATATGCTTGTTAAATCCTTTTATTATCTTATTTATTTTTTAGTGTTTTTTTAATAATAGGTTATGGTATAACTTAAATACCTTTTAAATCATGCTTTATAATATTATAATTATTTTATTTTATAGGAGTGTCCTATTACCTTTTTTTTCAAATAAAATTAAGAATTCTATTTTTAAATTTATTTATTTTTTTATTACTTTTTTTGAGTTACACTAAAAACTTATAATTATTAATTGAGATATAATAGCTAGCTTAGTATCCTGGTTATATTTAAGAATATCTCTATTTTATAAAAAATACTTGTCTTAGGATTCTTAACTTTAACTATATAATTAGATTTTTGGCTTAGTATATTCATGGTAGTATTTTGTTATTAATATACTTAATTTAAAGATTATATTATAATAGCTGTAAAGTCTATTTAATTTATTATTTATTAAGTTTTTTTATTATTATAAAGTATGTTAAGTTCTTATAGTTAATTTGAATAATAACTTTATACTTTACTTTTTTAAAAATAGTGTCTTTATTTTTTAAATCCTTTTATAATTACTAATACTTCTTAATTATAAGTGTTATACCTTTATTTAGTATTTATTAATTATTATAAAAAACATAACTAGTTATAACCTTTTATTTTTAGTTATCTACTCCAGGACCATTCCTATAACTTTTTTAGATATATTTATTTTTATATAATATTATAGCTTTAAGTTATAGGGCCGTAATATAAGTGCTTTTTTAATTTTATTTTTAATATATTACACTACTTTTTTTTTACTTATATTCTTATATAAAGAGTTTATTATCTTGTAATAATTTAGTAGGTAATTATGTACTACACATGTAAGTAAATAGGTATTTTTACATATATTTTAAATTAACGTCTTTTTTATTTGTAATACTAGGTAATTTAGGATTTTTTTATTTTTTACTTTATTTTTTATTTTTCTGGTATATATTTTATACCCAGGTATATAATTTTATTTATATTATTATATATATTTTTAATACTTATTATAAGTCCTGCTTTTATTAATACCTGTATACCTTTTTTACATGGGTATTATGTTCTTTTTTAGTCTTTAAGTAAACCATAATATTATTAAAGTAAGTAATAATAATTTTATTTATAAATTTTTTTAATATATAAGCTATATACCTAGTAAATTTAGCTAGTAATTACTTTAGTTTTATAAGTATAATAACCTATTTATATAATTTTATATTTATAAAAAAATACTATTTTATAAATATTTTTAGTATATATTTATAAGTTATAGTAACCCTATTAAATATTAAAAACTATTAAAATTATGGCTTTTTTATAAAAGGTGCCTTTTTATTTTATATAATATGCTTAGTTAGTGTTATTAATTATTGATTATTTACTTATACGCTTCTTTTTATCTTTTTTGGCACTATTATAGGCCTTAAAATATATATAATTTTAACTTATAAATATCTTTTACCTTTTTAAACTTATAAATAAACTTTAATTCTGCCTGTAACTTTACTGGTAATTTTCGGTATTATTATACCTGCGGTAACTTTTCTCCAGGTATTAAAGGTATCACAGCTTTAAAATAGCTATTATATTATAATAATTAATAGTTAGGTTTTATAAATAACTTAATATATTTATAATATTTTTTTCTGAAAGTATTTTTAAGCACTTTAGCAAGTTCCTTTTTATATTTTTTTTTAGCTTTGTTATATAGCCTTTTATTATATATTTTTCTAATCCTAAGTTATATACTATTTTTTATTATTTGCTTTTATCTTACTTTTCTGGAGCTTTTTTTAATGCTTTTCTAGTAACTTAAATTTATATTATTTACTGATTTTTTTATTTCCAATTAAGTATTATTAACTAGCACTTTTTTAGTTATTTAGTATTTAAGTTTTAGTAGGTAAGCCATGTTATCCTAATAACTATATTATAAAATTTTCAAGGTGTGGTTAGCACAAACTTAAATATAATATTTTTAATATATTACTTATTTTTTTATTAAAATATTATTAGTTGTAAGCTTAGGTACTTAATAAACTAGCTTTTTCTGAAATTTAGAATTTTTTTAGTTTTTTCTTATAAGCTTTATTATTAACTAGTATATTTTAATAATTTTTTTATTAATAAACTACTTAAAGTACCCTAAGTATAGTAAGATTCCTGCATACTTTTTATTAAATTATATTATAATAATCAATATATTATTTTTAATTATAAAAAGTGCTATTTTTTTAATATTTATAGTGTAATTATTATTATACTTTAACCTATTTTATTAGCTGGAACTGGCCTGTTTTCCTATAGTAGAATATATAATTTATAAAATTATAATTATAATAATAAAGTTTTATATAATTTAGGTATCCTAATTCTATTTTTATATAATTATTATTAGTGTTACCCTGAGAATAATTATAATTTAGTTATGTGATAATTTTCAATGCTTGTAGTTTTTAATAATATAATTTTTCAGTTTACCGGTATAATAAATACTGATTATTATAATATTTTATCTAGTTAATGTCTTAGTGTGCCTTCTTGCTTAACTTAGGATAGTATGTATGAAAGTAATTTTATATATAATTCAAGACTTTATTATAAGCTTATTTTTTATTTATTTAATACTTACTTATATTTTTTTATAAATTTTATATTAACATGCCTGTAAACAGGATCTTTTAATAATATCTAGTCTTTATATTTTTTTATATTTTAATATATAATGTTATTATATTTATTGAATTCTTTCTGGTATATTACTTATGCTAGTTTATAGGTGCAATTTTTATTGTTTTAGTAATAATTAAATAAGGGTTATGTTTCTATTCCTTTAAGTTTTGTAATAACTTATAACTATTTTATTACCAGTCTAATTTATTAAAAGTATATAAAACTGTTTCTTTACATTTAAAGGGATCTTATTACTTATTTACAAGTAATCTTTCAAAAGGTTTAACTATAAGTGATTTATATTTACTTAATATTATACTTAGCCTTTCTTTAAGACCCATGCAGCATCCTGCCTGTTTTTTTTAACTTATTATTAATAATAGTATTAACTTTTTTTATTTATTAGTTTATATTTTCTTTAATTTCACGCGTGTTATTATTAATACTTTTAAGTATTTATCTATTAATTTTCTTAAGATTCTTTATATTATATTAAAACTTTATTTATACTTAGCTCTTTTCTTAATTAGTTTATTTATAAATTATACTAATTTCTTTTATTGTTTAAATAACATTCTTAAAGATTTCCTTTTTTATAATATCTAAAAAGTTAGGTTTTATTATTATATAGGCAGTGTATATTTTTAAATTATAAGTGGCTAGTCTATAAATATTTAATTTAATAATAGTATTTCTTAATATGCCTAGTATTTTTATACTTAAAATATTTTTTTTGAATTACTTTTTTTTCTTGCTATTTTTCTATTCTTTAATGGTAATGGCAGTATTTATTTTTAAATTTTTATTTTTATTATATTATAAGCTTTATTGATTTCTTCCTGCCTTATATATATTATTTTATTATTTTTTATACCAACATTCATCTTACCATATTTTTATTTATACCATTATTTTAATAACTTTAATAAGTGTGTTTAGTGGGTTATAAAACATAATCAATTAATTCTTAATTTTACTTTTAAGTCCCTTATAATATCTTAATGTAAGGGCTAACTTATTCCAGGTTAAATTTAAGGTTATTTAATAAAATTTTATATTATATTTATCAATAAACTATTTACCTTAGTATAATATATTTATTTTGCCTTAAGTAGTTTATTTAAGATTTAAATTATTAAGTATCACAAAAATTTATGCTTTAAACTTTTTATAATTTTAAATTTTTTTTCTTAATTATTAACTTTTCATTTTTTACTTTATGCTTTTAAAAGTCTTGCATATATAATTCAAACTAGTTAAATGCAGGTTCTTTAAGGTACATGCCTGTAAATATAACTTTATTATATTTATTAGCCTTACTAATATTATTAATATATATAAGTGCACGTTTATTAAGATTAGATAACTTTACAGGGATAATCTTTTACCTTTAAATAAAATTATTTAATTAACTTGAATTTTTACAAAGCTTTATTATATTAAATAAAGCCTGTTATTCTGTTTTAAACTAGTAGGATCCAAGGAGATTTTGTATATAAAAATAAAAGGTATAAGTTTTAAGGTTAAAAAGCTTATATAGAAAACTAAATAATAATTAAAAGGTAGGGTAGCTTGATTTTTAATAAATAATAAATAATGATTAAAATTATTTCATATTATAAAAGATAGTTTTTAAGTACATGGTTTTTATTGAATTATCTATTTAATATTTTAGACTAGTAATATAAGATTTTAGATTAATAATTTAATATTATTAAATTATTAATCTAACTATAGTCCCTTTTTAAACTAGCATTATACCTTCAATATAATTAGGGTGGATAATCCCGTGACTCCGGTTTTTAACGTGATAACTAGTCACAGCGTATTATTATAACAGACTTATTGGCTAATATCAGTCTGCGATGGCCGTGTTCCCTGGCATAATATTGATCCCTTATTATTTAAAAGGTTATATATCCCTTTTAAACATATAAAAATAGGCCTCGCGCTTTAGTTTTTTTTTTAAAGATTTTTATATAATTTAGCAAGCAGGGTATTTATATATAACCTGTTAAATATTTTTTTATTATAAGTTACCAGGCGTGATTTTTTTATTACTCTCAGTAAACCTAAATATTGTAAGTACCCGTAAAATTAGTATATTTTATATATAAAATCTCTCTAAAGGGTTTTTAAAAAAGGGGGCAGGTTAGCTATTTTTATTAATATAAAATAAAATATTAACAGGCTTAACCTTGTTAGCCCTTAATTATAAATCTTAATAAAAGTCCCTGCTTTATTTTTTAAACTAATTTACAAGGGCTATGTTCTTAGGCAAGGTATTATTATATAAGTATTATATTATTACTTTTTTATTGATTTTTTATTTTTTATAAATATTAGAATTAATATTAGTATTATTTTCTTAACTTATATATTAACTATTTTTTATTTTTATTACTTTTTCTATTAGCGGGCCCACTTTGAAAAAATCTAGGTATTGATTAAAAATATTAAGAATTATTCCATTTATTCCTAGTTAATAATAGATATTTAGGTTATATATTTAAAAAAAACTTTTACTTATTATACTAGTTACTCCAAGTATGTTTTTATAGTGGCTAGATACTTTAAGCTTTTATAATTAATAATAATTTCTATAATTATATTATTTTTAATATGATAATTTTAAAGGTGTAATACCTTTTTAATAGCTAGTAGTTTTTTTTTCCTAGGTAGGGTAGTTTTTTTAGTATTATTTAGCTTATGATTATTAAAGGTAATAGGATACTATTAAACTTTTTCTTTTTTTAATTTAGGATTATGCCTATTACCTATTTTAATATATTTATTTTGCTTTAAAAATATTTAGGAGGGTTTTTAATTTTAAAAACTAGTATTATTATTAATATTTTTTAAATTAATAAAAGGCTATTTTATAATAAGTATTTTATTAAATATGGTAATATTTTTACCTTTATTTAGTAACATCCTTTTTTTTAAATAGCGTATATAAAATATCATAATCTTATAAACCCTTTTATATACTTTTAATAATATATTACCAACACCAGGAATTATTAGATTTTATAGATAATTTTTAGCTAGGCTAGCCTTAAATAACCTGGAGTTTTACAAGTATTAGCCTTGCATATTTTTAGTTAATAATATACCTGTGAAATTCTAATTTTTTTTTCAATAAAGGTGCATTTGAATCCTTTTATAGAAAGATTATTATTTTGCAAAGCTATTAAAACTCATTAAAGTTGTTTTTTATGCTTTTTGAGTATTTTAAAAAAACAAAAGTATTATAAATATAAATAATATAAGTTGATCCTAAGTAAGGAAATAAAATCCAGTTTATTAAGGTCTGGAAGGTGACAGGGGTATTACTTATTTTAAATAATATAACTATGAACTTATTTTTCCTAACTATAAAATTAAATATTATTTTTTAAAATATGAAAATTACCTATCCGCACCTACTAGTACCCGAAGAGTAAATTGATCTTAAAAAAATATTTAATAAATCTTATAAAACTAATAAAATCCAAACTTACGAAAAATAATACCTGTTTTTTATTATTTTTTAGTTTGATAAATAATAATTAATATTTATTTATTATTTTATTTACCTTTAAGTTTTAATATATAAACCACTAAAAACCCCTATAGGCTAGCTAAGATTTAAATAATATCCTTTTCTAAAAGTTTTATTAATTACTTTTTTAACTCTTCCAGCTTCTCTTGGGAGAGGGGATAAAATAGTTAATTAATAATCAATAAATTACCCGTGTTAATACTATGGGTTATATCCTGTTTAAATAATAAGGTTAATAATAGCTTCTTTTTGAACGAGTTAAAAGACTTATACCTTTTTTAACAAGTTTTGATACTTCCTAACTCCCCTTATCCTAATTAGGTTAAATAATAACCAAGATGTCAGATAAAGCCTGCCGATCCGTCTTAAACCGGTGGGATTTAAGGATATTCTGTGCGCAAGAGTAGAAGGTACAAGTCTTAAGGTTAAAAAGCTTATATAAAAGACTAAATAAAAACTAAAAGGTAGGGTAGCTTAATTTTTAAAGATAATAAATAATAAATAAAACTATTTAATACTATAAAAATAGTTCTTTAAATATATAATCTTTAATAAATTAATTATAGTATTTTGCTTTAACAAGTATATCTAGTTGGAATTTATTATATTACTTTACTTTAATTAATATAATAGTTAAAAAGTTATTATATTAATACTACTATATTATTATAATTAATATAAATAATTATTAACTCCTGTTCCTAACATAATAGCCTGTTATACTATATTAGCAAGGTAAATTTATTAGCTAATAGCAGTCCGCGCTGGCCGTGTTTTTTAATAATCCCCCTTTCTTGGGTTCTTTGTCCCTAAAGATTTTTTAAGTATCGCAGTGCCTGTAAATAAGTTTTATATACTTAAATCCTTTTTTTATATTTAAATACTAACTCGCGATGCCTTTCTTATTAATAAATAAAAATTAAAAACTCCATAATCGCGTTATAAAAAAGGGTTTTAAAATAGTTTCCCCTTGCAAGCAATGCGTTAAGCTAAATAAAGCTTATATAAAAGCAAAGAATTTAAGTTATTATAAAAAGTGTATTAGTGCTTGTTAAAAATATATTATAGCAAAGCTAATATTCTTAAATATAGACTAGTATTATTTAGTTATAGCGTAAAATAAAATAAGACTTTAAGAATAAGAAGAGTATTTAAAAATTATAATAATAATAATAAAGCTAGCAGAATTAAATACCTAAATAAATTAACTTTAAAAGTAAGATAATCTCCTGCACAAGGGTGCTGGCAACTTTATTATTTATAATATAAAAAAAAATAAAAAAGCTTAAAAGGCTCAAGGAGGAGAAGTAAAAATAAAAAAAAATTAAAAAGGTAATAAAATAAAGTTATTTAGTTACTATAGTAAGCAGCAGGGGCTTTTTTATATAAGATTTTTTTAATAATATCCACGCTGCGGAGGCTTTTTTTATATCTTTATTTAATAACTTTTTTTTTAATTATTTCCTTACTAAAATTCCTAAATTTTCTTAGGGCAGTCAAGATGCCTAACTAACTTTTATAAGTTATTTTTTAATAGGTAACCCTTTTAGCAAATAAAGTACTAAATTTAACCCATATATATTTATTAATCCAGGATTAATTTAACTTTATATTTTTTATTAATATTAGTTATTTTATTATAGTTATTTTTTAGATTTAGCATTAGTTTAAGTAATAAGATATAAAACACTAGGTACACTTGCATTTATGCCAGTAATAATAGGTAATAGTTATTATTAGTAAGTTTTTTTTTTTAATTTTAAATAGCCTATATTTTATTATATTAAGTTTATTACTTAATTTTTTACTCTTAATATTAAATTTTTTTTTTATTATTTATTATAAGAGATAAACTTTCTCTCCCTTTTTTAAAAGTGGCGTGTTCTCACGCTTTTTATTATAATAAAATTTTATTTTTTCCCCAGCCTATTTAATATCCCGTGCAAGTAATTTATATAATATATTTAAGTGCTTAACTTATATTAAGACTAATTTTAATTTTTTTTAGCTAATAATAATATTTATATTATCCTTGGGTTTCTTCCTAAATTTATATAATAAGGCAAGATGTTTATTATGGTATTTTTTATATTATTAATAATAAACTATGCTATTAATAATATTTTAACCTAATTATCTTACTTTGAATTAAGGTAATATTATAAATAGTACTTAATTAACTATATTATCCTTTTTATTTATTTATTTATTTATTAATAATCTATAATTAATATATCTTGACTTATTTTACATACTTTTATAATTATTTC